>NC_142609.1:18241229-18396513 GCF_041222555.1 Hakea prostrata | reverse complement strand
GAATAAATTACCTTAACTCCGGTTCATACCAGCTTCGACCGGATTCAGCTAGTGATACAAATCATTTAATGGGTCCGCTCGAAAGCTAGACAAAGGTTAAATCATGACCACCCAATCTGAGCTTTCCATCCTACAGTTATCAGCAATGAAGAATCACATGAAAAACCTATAAATAGGGGCAAGATACTGAGATAAGGTAAGACATTCAAATTTTCAAAAAAGACTCACACTCTTCCCGCTCGTTTTTCCATTAAAGCTCCTCAGAAGCTCTCAACGAGCTCTGAAGCATCACTTTTGGTCTGTTACTAACTTAATTGTCGGAGATGGAATGCCGATCTAGCTGATTGGCTCCGTTTCTAATAATCTTTCGTTCATCTAATAGGAAGTGGGAATTCGAACCAGATCAACCAGATATGAGTGTTTGGTGCGAGATTCTTGGTTCACATAGCCCGGCGAAATCTACATCAACATTTGGCGCCATATGTGGGAAATTTCAAAGCAAAGTTTATAACAAAAGCCATGGCTCAATCACCTGAGCAAGGGGAGATGATTACGGCGAATGAAACAGCAGATGCTAGCCAAAGAGAGCTAAGGAGAGTCAATTTGAAAAGGAAAACGAAGGAGACGACAGCATTGCTGCAAGCTCCGACAATACAAACTCGACAGAAGCAAAAGGTGATGGACGATTGTTGGGAAATGCCATGTCAGCATTTGCCACATCAGTGTCTATTGGTTTTGATGATAATAAGCATGAATTACTAATGGCTATATTGAGTTATGATGTTTTAGTTCAAGATGAGAACAAGTGGACCAACTCCAAGTCAAAGCCATATGCTCAAGTCAAAGCCAAGATCATGCCAAGATAGACATGAAGTCTAAGTCAAGATGGACATGAAGACCGTTGCACAAAATCAAGTCGAAGATCAAGACTTAGGTTGAATTAGGGCTTAGGACACTCTCGCATACACATTCATGTAAATGCATCAATTATATGTAATTCACATTACTAGAGTGACCTAGGACATGTTAGTGAGGTGTACAATGCTTAGGGTTGACCAAAAAGTCCAAAAAAACCCAAGCCATGTCCCAGCCCCAACTTAAGTCAGCAAAACAGAGTTCAGACAGACAGCCGTCTGAGCAAACGGATGTCCGTCTGTACTGATAACTCTGTTTCTCAGAAAACAACAGAAGGTCAGACGGATGTCCGTCTGAGCCAGTCCAAGCCAGACGAATGACCGTCTGGGCAAACGGATGACCGTCTGGCCCAGATTTGATTATAACGGCTAGTTTAAAGAGAATATACTCTACAGCTGTTTGCAACGGATACTTTTGAGACGGATGACCGTCTGACCAGACGGACGTCCGTCTGGGCTGAAAAACAGGACAAAAATATGTCCGTTTTCTATCCATTGGGGATTGGGTTTTGGCACTCAAAGGTGCTCTATATAAACCCAATTCACATCATTTGAGAGCAAGAACACACACACTTGATCACCCATTCTCCAAGTGATTCTAAGCTCTCAAATTGCAAGAAAGCCTTGTGCTTTGCCTTTCACCTTCTCCCCAACCTTGAAGAACATACCAAGGTGTTAAAGTAAGCTTGTGGAAGTCAAGCTTGAGGTGATTGAAGGCTTTGGTGGTGCATGCATTTCATATCTTGAGCATACAACTCTTATTGCATCACACACACACAAGAGGTAAAGTGTCACACCTCTTGTTAAGGTAACATCCTTCTCTTGTAACTGTTTTCAATTCTAGTCTAGGTAGATTAGAATTGGTTTTGGGTACCTTGCCCGTGAACAAAGATTGGTTGAGTGCTCTTGCCCGTGAACAAAGATTGTAGAGGGTGCTCTTGCCCTAAGATAAACAAAGATTGTAAAGGGTGCTCTTGCCCCGTAACAAAGATTGTAAAGGGTTTGATCTCTACCCATTGTATTGAAAGAGAATCACTAGTGGAATACTCTCTTGAGGCCAAGAGAGGAGTGGACGTAGACTTGCAAAGTCGAACCACTATAAAATACTTGTCTTGTGGTTGATTGTATTGTTTAATTTCATTTGAATTTCTATTTACTTTGTATTTCCGCACAAACCAAAAAATTGGGACAATCCACTAGTTGCAACCTAATCACCCCTCTCTAGGTTGCACCAACAACGATCATTCTCCTCATCTGATCGGAACAGGCAGGAGAAATAACTCACAGAAGCACCTGCTGTAGCTTCTCAATCAAGACTCGATGCAAGCCAAATTGCTGCTTAGTTTGAGAGCATGCAACATCAGATTCTAGAGACAGAATTTGATGAGATCATATATAAAACAAATCAGAATTCCAAAAGGAAGGAGAATTCCAATCTCACCATTCGTTAGAGCTCGAACTCTTTCCCGAGTTGAGGCAGTCTCTGACCAAAATCCTTGGATGCAAGAATTGAGACAAAGTCATATAAAGTCAGATCTTAGAGAAGGCAATGGAGAAAGTGCATATCCGGATTATGATCCACTGGAACCTTAAGATCAAGTTTCAACTAAAAAGGATCAATCAAGTCAAAGCAAGAGGAGTAAAATTCCTAGCAGCAGTAGAGATCGAAAAGAAAAGGAGTAATCAGCAAGCAGTGAAATTAGCAAAAGATTTCGTATCATGAATGATCAGATCCAGCGATTAACAAACAAAGATAATGGAGAAAACGTAGAAGAGGCCATGGATCGAAATCCATTCTCAAGAGAAATAATGATAGCACCATTGCCGCACAACTTCAAGCTTCCAATGTTCAGAGTGTATGATGGAAGTACAAATCCATTAGAACGCCTTGCTCAATTTAACTCTGTCATGATGCTGGCAGGTAATTCTGATGCTCTGAAATGCCGGTCATTTCCTTCATCCTTAAATGCAACAACTTGATTTTTCAGTCTGCTACCAAACTCGGTTGGAAACTTTAGAGACCTGGCAAAAATCTTTCTGTTCATGATTTCAAGTAGTATGAAAAGTAGCAAAACAATAGATAACGTGGCAGCAATTCACCAAAAGCCAGGCGAGTCAGTACGTAATTACATGAAGAGATTCAATTAGGAATCGATTCAGATCAAGAACCTCAATGAAGTAGTAGCTTATGATGCAATGTTCAAAGGACTGACTAATGATCATCTACTAGAGTTCTTAATTATGAACAAGCCAGCACATATTGCAAGTTGACATCGCGATGTAACCAATATGCAAATATGAAAGATATTTTGCCAGTAAGAAAAGAAACTGATGGTGATAGCAACAAGAGAAAAGAAAGTGGGATATTGCGATCTGATCATAGGGATTGAAGTAGCAATAGGAATAATCCAAAAAATGACTGCCAAATTAGAAGAGACATTCCACGGCCATATCCAGAAAATTATAGACCTTTGAACTCTAGATAATCAGAAATCTTGATGCAGATCCAAAACCAAATATTCGTGAAATGGCCAGCACCAATGATTGCGAAGGCAGAAGAGCGTAATCCAAACAAGTATTGCAAATTCCATAGAGATCATGGCCATGACACAAATGATTGCAGAGTCCTGAAAAATGAAATTGGATGACTGATCAGTCAGGGATGACTGGATTGGTATGTTCAAAGAAGAGACGGAGGACAACAGAGGAATGCTCCTGATCAGCCAAGGAGATGGAATAATAGAGAGCCAGAAAGGGTAGACAGGGAAGCCTAATTCCCCAATTGAAAATCTTGGAGATCAGGAAAATCAGAGAGTCCAACAAAAGTAGTCTCTAGTTATGACTATACTGAGGAGCCTAGACCTGAATTCAGTTTCAAAATTGAGTGCTAACACTAGGTTTGTCCATTCTGTTGAATCTCATGTTGTTCCAAAAAGAATAAAAAAGATGAAGGAAATAGTTTTCATAGAGGAGGAAACGACTGGGATCCAGGAGACACACGATAATGCTATTGTGGTTATCATTGAGGTGGTAAACTGAGATGTTCATAGAGTTTTGATAGACATGGGATCTTCAGTAGACATCATATCTTTTGAAGCTTTCTTGCGCTTAAAGCTAGATTCTGTGAAGGTGAAGCCGTGCGGGACCAGGTTGTTTAGATATTCTAAAGAATCAACTCCCGTGGAAGGAACTGTTGAGTTAACGATGACGTTGGGATCTCATCCACAAACAATAACCACAATGACTAAATTCCTGTTGATAAGGAATCTATTAGCATACAATGTAATCTTGGCAAAACTAACCTTGAATTCAATTGGTGCTGTAGTTTCAACGAGACACTTAAAGATGAAATTTCCAACAGAGGCCGCCGTTGGAGAATGTAGGTCTGATCAAAAACTTTTCAGACAATGCTATATGATGTTTTTGAAGAACTCAAAGTCTCAAGGTAAGGCTCTAGCCTTAACTGTTGAAATTATGGATAATAGTGATGAGGTGAAAATTCAAAGAGGAGAACCAGTGGAAAAATTGGAGAAAAATTCTCTAAATCTCAAAAAATCCTGAGAAGGGGACCATGATTGCAGTTGATCAGGTAGATCAAGATAAAACATTGCTGAAAGAGTTCTTTCAGAAGAATGCAGATGTATTCGTCTGGTTAGCCCAAGATATCCCAGGGCTGAGCAGGGAAGTTTCAGAACATTGTCTCTGGATTGATAATACCACAAACCAGTGAAGCAAAGAAGACGAAATTTCTAATCAGAAAAGCACGAAGTAATTAAAGTTGAAGTTGAAAAGCTCAGGAAATCATAATTCATAGAGCAAATTGAATGTCCGAAATGGCTAACAAATGTGGTTATGGTAAAGAAGCATAACGGTAAATGGAGAATGTGCATAGATTATACTAATCTAAACAAGGCCTGCCCAAAAGATTGCTATCCATTGCCACAAATTCATCAGTTGATCGATGCCACCTCAGGTCAGCAAATGTTAAGCTTCATGGATGCGTATTCTGGTTACAACCAGATTCTTATGAAAAAAAAAAAAAGATTAACCTCATATGGCAAGCTACAATGATAAGGTCATGCCCTTCGGTCTAAAAAACGTTGGAGCAACATATCAAAGGGCAACGAACAAATTATTTGCTTATCAGATTGGATGTAACATGGAAGTATATGTGGATGATCTCTTGGTGAAAAGTCAAATTAAGGCTAATTACCTCTCTGATTTGGAAGAATGCATTAATGTTTTGAGGAGGAATGGGATGAAACTTAATCCCGAAAAGTGCGCATTCAGGGTCTCATTAGGGAAGTTCTTGGGGTATATGGTTACCCAAAGAGGCATTGAAGCGAATCGAGAAAAATCAAAGCCATCCTAGACATGTTGCCTCCAAACAAAATGAAAGAAATTCAAAGTCTGACAGGGAAGATAGCAGCCTTGAGTAGATTTATATCTCGGTCTGGAGATAAATGAGTACCTTTCTTCAAATCGTGGAAAAATCCGAATGCACTGAATGAATTCAGATGGTAGGAAGATTGTCAAACTTCATTTGAGCTAAAAAGAAGGCTGACCAGTCCGCCAGTTTTATCTCGACCAATTTCAGGAGAAACTCTATAGATATATTTATCTTCTTCAAAAGCAACAGTGAACGAAGTATTAATTCGAGAAGAAGGTACAATTCAAAATCCAATTTATTTCGTAAGTCATACATTGCTAGACGTAGAGACTAGATATCCTGAATTTGAAAAGCAAGCTCTGGCTTTGATAGTGGCAGCCAGGAAACTTAGACCTTACTTTCAAGCTCATTCTATTATTGTCTTAACTAACTGGCCATTAAAGAAAATCCTTCAATAAACCTGACCTTGCTGGAAGAATGGTCTCTTGGGCGGTAGAATTGACATAACATGATATTAATTACAAGCCCAGGACTGCGATAAAAGCACAAGTCCTTGCAGACTTTGTTGCTCAGAATGTCTCACCACCCATGGATCGAGGAAATCCTAGTGAAATCCCTAGTAGATGGATTCTCCATGTTGAGGGCTCGAGTCACTCTCAGGAGTCTGAAGCAGGTCTAATCCTACAAAGTCCAGCTGGCTTTGTTGTCTAAAGTGCACTTCGTTTCAGGTTTCATGCTTCCAATAACGAAGCAGAATATGAAGCACTCATTGCATGACTTCGTTTGGCCAAATCTCTATGTGTACAAGATGTTGAAGTAAAGAGTGATTCTGAGTTGATGGTCAATCAAGTAACAGGGTATATGAGGTGAAGGATACCAGAATGATTAGCAATCTCAAAAAGGTGCTCGAATGTAAAACATGGTTTTTGCATTTTCTGATAATAAGAATTCCAAGAAGCCAAAATATGATGGCACACTCCTTGGCAAAGTTGGCTTCAACAAAATTCGCCTCTTTACCACAAGTAGTATACATTGAAGAGCTAAGCACTCCAGAATACTCAGAGCCAAAAATAATGGAGATTGATGCAGAGACGTCTTGGATGGATCCCATAGTAGAGTACCTTAAGGATGACATTCCACCTGCTAATAAAGAAAAAGCCAGAACTTTGGGAAGGAGATCAACAAAGTTCATTCTGAAAAATGGGTTACCTTATAAAAGAACAGTTTGTGGACCACTTCTAAAGTGCCTAAGACCATCGATGCATAGTATACATTGGCGGAGGTTCATGAAGGAATTTGTGGGAGTCATTTGGGAGGAAGAGCTTTGGCATACAAAGTTCTAAGGCAATGATTCTATTGGCCACGGATGCAATCTGAGGCAATAGACTATGTAAGAAGATGCCATCAATGCCAGATCCACGCTCTAATCCAAAAGCAGCCTGCAATTCAATTAACTTCAATTTTGAATCCCATCCCATTTGTAATGTGGGAAATGGATATCCTTGGTCCATTTCCTACAGCATCTGGAGGAAGAAAGTATGTAGTGGGATCAATCGACTACTTTACAAAGTGGGTGACAACAGAGGCTTTGGCAACCACTACCACGAGCCAAATGGAGAAATTCTTTAAGAACAAAATCATTTTCAGATTTGGTTTACCTAAAGTTTTACTAATGGATCATGGCACACAATTTGATAATGAGAAATTTAAGGAATTCTGTGCTCATTATCACTTTGAATACAAGAATTCCTCTGTCGCCTATCCTCAATGTAACAGACAAATCGAAATAACAAATATAACTCTTCTACAAGGAATCAAGAGGAGGTTGGATGAGGCGAAAAATTTATGGGTGGACGAATTGCCTTTTGTACTCTCGGCGTATCGAACCACTGTTAGAACTCCAATAGGAGAGACTCCCTTCAAGTTGGCTTACGGTTCAGAAGCTTTAGCCCCTGTGGAAGTAATGGCTGGATTTGAGAGATTAGAACAATTTGACCCAACAACAAATGAAGAAGGACTGAGGGCAAATCTGGAATTTTTGGATGAGGTCTGGGAGAATGCATTATATCAGAATATAGAATACCAAAGAAGAATAGTAGCATATTATAATGCCCGGATCAAGCCCAGGTTCTTCAGGGTTTATGATCTAGTTTAAAAAAAAAAATAGTATTAGATCCTAGAAATTGCGGAAAGCTATTTGGGAATTGGGAAGGACCATATGTGGTGATTAAAGTTGTCAGTTCGAACACATATTGGCTTAAGAATTTGCATGGGAACTATTTAAGACGATCATGGAATGTAATCTATCTAAAAAAATATTACCAACAGTAAATGCAGAAGTTCCATTTGTGCTTGATCAAACTCATTCTCGTCAATTATTATTTCTAAAGGTTTCTCTCCACCACGAAAAAGGTTCTTCATCAATTAGCCTTCCGAGGCTGATCATGCTTTCCGAAGCTGATAATGGATCATGCCTTCAGAGGATAATCAAGGACTTTTCGTAAGTCAGGCTTTTCGTAAGCTAAGCCTTCCGAGGCTGATCATGGATCATGCCTTCAGAGGCTAATCAAGGACTTTCCGTAAGTCAGGCTTTTTGTAAGCTAAGCCTTCCGAGGTTGATCATGCTTTTCGAAGTTGATAATGGATCATGCCTTCAGAGGCTGATCAAGGACTTTCTGTAAGTCAGACTTTCCGTAAGCTAAGCCTTCCGAGGTTGATAATGCTTTCCAAAGCTGATCATGGATCATGCCTTCAGAGGCTGATCAAGGACTTTCCGTAAGTCAGGCTTTCCGTAAGCTAAGCCTTCTGAAGCTGATCATGCTTTCCAAAGCTGATCATGGATCATGCCTTCAAAGGCTGATCAAGGACTTTTTGTAAGTCAGGCTTTCCGTAAGCTAAGCCTTCCGGGGCTGATCACACTTTTCGAAGCTGATCATGGGTTTCTTGCAAGTCAAGCTACGTAAAGATTTCTAATCAATCATCAAGGCTCTTGTCAGCTATTTTTCTAAAAAGACTTTTGATCATTTATTGAAATTATGGTCAGTCACCCTTTTAGAAGATTTCATCAGTTACTTACTCCTAAGAATATCATATCAACAAGTTTCTGGTTAGAATTTCCAGTCAGGTATTTGTTAAAAAGGAAAGAATCATGCAGCAGTCACAAATCAACTGAGCAATAGCTAAAATGAAAAAGAAAAGATCCATTGATTAAAGAATGAAAGTCAAAAAAATCAGAAACACACACAAAAAAGGGGAACAAAGGAAAAGTATCATAAATAAATAAATATATATATATATATATATATATATATAGAAGATTTCTGAAAAGTTCTTTGGAGAAATTCTCCTCTCTAAGTAGGAGGATTAGTATCATCTTTTCTGGTGGAGTGTTCAGTATCAGGACTGTTGTCTTCATCAGGGTTGGAAGTTTCTTCTTCTTCCAAAGAATCCTCATCCTCAGATTCTTCTAAAGAGCTATCAGATTCAGGATGCTTCAGATCCCGAAGATCAAAAAATCTCCTAGCTGGGAGAAGCGAGAAGGAATCACTTTAAAATCAAATTTAGGGTGAATCTTGAAGAATTCACCTCAAACTTCATCAGAGCACATCCTTAACACGTTCTTACAAAATCCCATGGAGGTTGGATTGTCTTTTGCCTGATCAATAGCTTCAAAGACAACCTTGAAAGCATTGTGGTAGTCATCCTGCAGGTTTTTCTTCTCAAATGCAAACTTCATTTTTTCTTCCTCAGAGGCTGCTGACATGGCTGCTTTTCCTGGGAGATCTCATCTAAACTAACTTTCAAGTTATTCTTTTCAGTTTCCAAGTTGTTCTTTGCAGTTTCCAAGTAAGATTTTTCCTGTGAAAGGGAATCAACAACTTGTTGCAACTGTTTGATTCCTCTTTCTAGACTTTATCTCTTCTTGTCAGCTCTTTGAGATCTCACCATTGACTCATCCCATTCTTTTTCAACACTCTTCAACCATGCAATGGCTCTCTCTCCAATTTCTGCTGAGCTTCTTCTCTCTCATGTTTGGCAAGCGCGGCTCTTTCCAGGGCATCATTCTTTAACATTTCCATCTGTAAGAGTTCCTCCTTGTATTTCATCACAGAGGCTCTCAAACTTGAATTCTCTTCCGGCAATTTAGTATAGAGGCCAGAACACAAAGCAAAGTTATCCTGCAAACTATCAATTTCAGAATACAATTCCTTCTCCCTCAACTATGCAGCTTCTAACTTTCTCTCTTAACATTTCAAGCTACTTTTGAGTTCTTTTACCTCATCAATCAATTCAAAATTTCTGTTGATCAAATCCTGATTCTCTAGGGAAAGAAAATTTTCCCTTTCCAAAACTTCTAAAAAAGCATTAAAAGCAGCTCCAAAACATTTGCAAACAAAATCAAGGGAATTAGCAAGACAGAGGTTGAGGAAGATAATTCAATCTTCAATTTAGTATGAAAAGAAGATTCGTTTCTCACCCCAGGCATGAGAACAAAGCCCAAAGTCACTCATTGCAGCCATTTCCCTTTTATCTCAAGGGATCCTGCCTTTGGTTCCCCACTCACGAGAAACTTGCCAGTTCCAATTGGCAATGTGATTTTCTTTTAAATTCCAAAGGGGATAAAAGTGGTTCCCGGAATTAGCAACACTCTGAGTATCTTCAAGCTGACCAGGATCAACTGGAGGATGGGCGGCAACTTTGACTATCTCATGAGGATTGGGAACTAAAGCGGCATCATTAAAAGCAACTTGAAAGTCAACCACTTCAGCCATTATATTTTCTCGGCTTCTGGATTCAGCAGGGGGATCAACCTGTATATTAAAAACTGGAGGAGCAATATCTGGAACATTATCTGGAATTGCATCTGGAGCATGATCTCTAACTGCATCTGGAATGACATGAGGGACTACATCTGGAATAAAATTATCTAAGACAGGAGCAGGTGGAATAACATCCAAAACAGGTGGTGCAGCATCAGGAACATTATCATTGGGAGCAATATTCTCCTCAGGAGCATTCTTCTTAGGGACTTTTTCAAAAGAAGGGCCAAATTCATTTTCATCAAATAGTTGATCTGCTATCTGTTCAATAATCTCGCCTGTAAGTTGAGTGACAATTTCTTCAGCCATTTTCTTCAACTGATCAAGAAAATAGTCAAAAAATTCCTCACCTTGATTGCCAAATTCAACTACTTTTTCAAAGGGGAGTTTGTCACCATCAAAAGGATGGGCTGATACTGAAGAACTAGAAATTTCATGATCTGGAGGCTACACAGACTCAGTTGTTTCCTCTACATTCTTTTTCTCAGGTTTAGTATTTTCCTTGGTGGAGGATGACACAAGAACCATTTTACCTTTACTTTTCTTGGTAGCGGTCAATTCTTGGCCTAAGGAGGGACCCATGGAGCAAAGTCTTCTCCTTGAAGTTCTTGCTTTTCCTGCACAGTTTACATCAACCACTACCTTAACAATTCTCACATCAGAACCTTCAACATCAACATTTTCCTGATCAGTGTTTTCCTGAACAACCTGGTCCTTCTCTTCTACAACTTTTTTTTTTTTTTTTTAATTTTGGGTTCTCTTTTCTGAGTCTCATCAGAACTATGATCATCCAACGAACAATTAGAGGAGTGTTTCCTTTTCTTTTTCAATTTTTGGACTTGAGCTCAGTCTCTTTTTTCCTCATGAACAGCTCTTTGAAGTTCAAAGATGCTGGGGACTTTTCAAACCCCAATTCCTAAGGAAGATGCCAGATCAAAGCAGAGAAATAGTCAGAAGAGTATATATACTTAACTGTAAAAGGAGAGAAGAATGAATGTACCTGGAAGAAGGCCATGACTGGCCAAACCTTCATAAGTTTTAAGGTCGCTCGCATCAACTGGTTCTCCAACAGAAATCAAACTCCAAGTATGTTGATCATACTCACTAAGAACAGGACACTGATTCAAAAAGAATCTTGAGTATGCTAACTCCACCAAGAATGGTAGTTGGGAAAAGGAATGGCACAGAAGAAATACTTTTCTCTCCATCTCCTATTGTCATGAGGGATAGAGGAATAAGAAAAAATGGAACAGTTGCCTAACTCATTAGCAATGCAAGTTCTTCTGGAAAAGTGAATGTAGCCACGCTCACTTCCCACTTTCAGGTTGTGATAAGTTCTGAAAAAGTCAATAGAGGGGATGTGCCCCATTTTTTAATGAAAGAAAAAAAACAATAAATAAGTCTCCAACTATTTGGAGTAAGTTGAGAAGGACAAATGTGATAATAATCAAGCAAAATTGAACTATGGGAATAAGACGGATCTAGAATCCAGACTCAAGGTGACTGAGATAAACAGCGAACACTTTGGGATCAGTGGTATAGGGATGATCAAAGGCCCTGGGACCCAAGCTCTAACTTCAAGAGGAAAGCAATAATCCATCAAGTAAGAAGGCAGTTTAGACTCCTTAATCTTGGAAGGATACCACTCTAGCCCAGCATATTTTGATTCTTCTTCTCTTTTGTAATGTCTAAAGGCTGATAAGGAACTATCACCTCATCATGAGCATAAGGGATAGCTTTCCAATCAGGCAGAGTTTGATCGGAAGAAGGAGCACTTAGGGTTTTTTCAAGGTCAACATTTGAAGGAGCTCCTGCTTTATCAGAAGAACTTGGACCAGAAGGATTAGTAGAATGATCCATGAGAAAAGAAAAAGGAGGAGAATAAAGTCTCAGAGACTTGGAATTCTGCTTAAGGAGAACGACAAAATGAGTTGCAGACAACAAAAGAAGTTAAGTAAAGTTGAAGGAAGGTTATGGAAGAAGAGAGGTGGTGAAGGACAAATAAATGTGAGTAGTGAAGTGACGTGATTGGAAACTCTTGAAATTTGGAGGGAAGATACACGATGATTCGAATCAACAGATGTAACTGCTCAGAATCGACGTCTTAAATTAATCGCTTAATTAGGGAATAGTACAACTGGACACATGCATGACATAGGGAAGTTGAAAAAAGCATTGGAATAGTGCAATTGAGAGTAAGTAACACCTAGAATCGTGCGTCAGAGGGAGGATAACATCTGAAAAAAAACGAAGAGTTGCATATATGAAGGGATGAAAAAGGCTGACGAATCAGCTCATACTCGAGATGGTTTGGGGGCTGAGTACAGTTGTTTGATGATTACAATGACTGACTACTTTCCAAAGGAGATAAAGGGGGAAAAAATAACTCATTTTTCAACGAAGGTCAGGCCATAAACCATGATTTGGATTTTGGAAAACCAAAATTATAGTTTCATAAATTAATTCTAGCGGTGTTGAAAGTTCAAATGTTGATGGGTCAAAACTTCGCCACGTGGAGGATAAGATAAAAAATCAACATTTTGAGAATAATTAACTTCAAAAGACAGATAAAAAGGGAACGACTTTGATTGAATCCAGTATCCATTGATGATCTCTCCAGCTGAGTTGAATTGGACGATACCCGATAAACTTCCAAGATCAAATGATGAGATCAGGATTCTGATGAGCTCTACAAAGCTATAGATTGATCCAGAATCTCTGATGAACTCATTTGATCAAAGGATGAGCTTGAAAGTTTTTTATGAGCTCCACAAGTTGACAAATGAGCTCAGGATTCTAATGAGCTCTATGAAGCCATAAATTGATCTCATAATTCTTGATGAACTCCTCAACGTCTAAGTAATCCCTCATTACTGGAGATGAGCTCATGTACTACAGAATTCTCACAGCTTATACTTGACAAAAGCGAATCAGGGATGATCAAAGCAAAATAATTTATTAGTCAGAGGAAAGATCAAAACTTCCTAACCAGAGTTTCTATTCAATTTCAACCTAATCAGCAAGCTTGGGGGCCCGTGTTGTGAATAAATTACCCTAACTCCGGTTCGTATCGATTCGACCGGATTCAACTAGTGATATAAATCACTCTACGAGTCCGCTGGAAAGCTAGACAAAAGTCAAATCATGACCACCCGATCCGAACCTTCCATCTGATGGTTATTATCAACAACAAAGAATCACGTGAAAAGCCTATAAATAGGGGCAAGATACTGATAGAAGGTAAGACATTCAAATTCTCGAAAAAGACTCACACTCTTCTCATTTGTTTTTTCATTAAAACTCCTCAGAAGCTCTCAACGAGCTCTGAAGCATCACTTTTGGTTAGTTACTGACTTAATTGTCGGATTTGGAATGCCAATCTAGCTGATCGCCTCCGTTTCTAACTGTTTTTTGTTCATCTTGCAAGAAGTGGGAGTTCGAACCAGATTGGCCTGATCTGAGTGTTTGGTGCAAGATTCCTGGTTCACAGACCCCGGCGAAATCTGCACCAACACTTAGCATTTAGAGTTCCCACATCAAAAGACATAGCTCTTATCCTCTACTATAAAAGCCCCCATTCAGCAAAGAAAATTTGTAACTTGTCCCCCCCCCCCCATTGCAACTATAGGTCGATATCTGCTGGCAGCCTTGGATGACCATGTTCATACATACTCTAATACCACCTGATATAGTCCTAGTTGGCAGGAGATCAACTACCAGCTGATAAACAGGATCTTTAGTGAGCAAGCAATTTTCGAACAATTTTATGGAAGGTTCTTGGTTGATTCTAGGATTAAGGTTGGCAAGAGTTGAGATATGTTCATTGGATGAAGGAGAAGCTGATGACAAATTCAAACATTTCTAAAGCTCTAAGGAGTTCAGTAACACTGATCCACCTGGTGGGCTCCGTTTCTAACAATTCTTCTTCTATCTTGCAGGAAAGAGTGAATTCCAGTTTAGATCAAACCAGATCTGTGGTGTTTGGTGCGATTCATGGTTTACAGACTCCCTAACGAAATCTGCACCAACAATACACATTCTATAAATTTTGGTTTTGTATATTCTATGACTGTGGGTATGCCATTTCTGTGATATATGGATCCGCTTATTGAGATTTTTATTAGAAAAAGCATTCAACATAAGTAACATCCAAAAACTGACGTAAAGAGTTCTAAAAAATAAAAATCATGGTTCTACTCTAAAGGATCGTTTACAGAAATTCAAAAAGGAAAAAAATCATTTATAC
This sequence comes from Hakea prostrata, assembly GCF_041222555.1. NCBI lineage: Eukaryota > Viridiplantae > Streptophyta > Magnoliopsida > Proteales > Proteaceae > Hakea > Hakea prostrata. The sequence goes on along the minus strand of NC_142609.1, from coordinate 18,382,143 downwards.
GCTTTGCGTCCTTTGGTAGAGAAATCGAAATAAAAATAAAAAGAAATGTTGACAAGTGGCTTAAGGGTTTATTTTTTTTATTTTTAGGTTAAAAGTGGTTTAAGGGTTAGATGTAGTGATCTTAGATGCAACAATTCTTCCTTGATACAACTTTGCATCTTATTTTTTAGTCACAAATACTTCAATAAAATTTCCATTATTATGTTTGGTAACTGATACGGAGAAATTATGATCAGACCGGGTTCATACCTAGTTCGACCCTCGACCCCGGTCGAGACAGAGGGAACCGACTCGCTCCCGAGCGAACCGGATCCAGAAGATGGCTTACTGAAGAAGAAAGCTTATTCAGCTACAAGCGTGCCCTAATCCTACTTATGGATTAGGGTAATTACCCTAATGATGGCAGGGATAATCATCACATAACCTAAAGGTTATCTCAGGAGTCCTCTACTAGTCCAAACTAGTAGAAGTCTATTGCTCAACGGATCTAACTGTTAAGATCCAACGACTACCCGAAGAAGGCTCAAGTGCATCCAACGAAGGAGATTCGAAGGTACACTCTATATAAATCTCACTACCATACGAGGTGAGGGGATCAAAAACACACAATCTGAGACTCAGGTTCAGATACATACTGATAGACTTAAACTATCAGCGCCCTGCTATCTAGATCACATTTCCCGGTTCTTCATTCCTTAGCTCTGTGCTTCTAGCAAAGCCGTTTGTGATTAAGTTCATCAACTGACTTAGCCTTCGGAGGTGGACTCCCGACCCCAGCGGTCGGGCCACATCTGACGTTTTCGTTTTGCAAGTCATCACGAGGAGATCTAAGGGCTGAGCAGATTTTGGACGCATCATTTGGCGCCGTCTGTGGGAAACGACTTGAAAAGCCATGGTGACTAGATCAGCAGCTGCAGCAGCCGCTGCACAGCGCAATTCCGGTGTTCAGATCCCTGGAGCGAATAATCCAGATATTCCCCAGGGAAGCCAAAATCCTATCAAGGTAGATGGTGGCCAGGGAGGACGTAATCCTCCTCCTGATACACTCCAAGATCAATTGGATCAGGTAAAGATTCAACTCTTGGAGGTGAGCCAAGCACTCCGCATGCTCACCAGACGAGTGGTTTTACCACAAGAACCTGATCAACGCGATTCAGGGAGACGTGCATTGCCACGTGATTAGAGATTGGCTGAAGACCGGAATATCGATCAAAATTTTCGTGAAGGAGACCGAGGGCCTAGGAGGATTGATGATCAACCTAGGCGAGACGATCGGTTCGACAGACCGCAAGAGAGTACAACTGATTCAAATACAAGGTTGGATACAGGGGTAAGAACTCACTCACCCACTGTCAGAAGAACCGTTCGTGATGATCGAGCAGTTCGCGACGAGCGTAATGCTCGGGAAGGAAGGGCTGTTCGTGATGATCGAGTAGCACGGGATGATCGTGTTAATCGAGGTCGTGATCATATTGTCGAAGATCACCCGACCCGCATTGGTCGTGAATTGGCCAACATCAATGAGAAATTAGGGCAGTTGGCTAAGGGAAGAATAACTAAGGATATTTATTCAGTCATTCGGAAGACTCCCTTTGCCGAGCCAATTGCGGGATATCAGTTTCCCCATTAACTTCCGTTTGCCTACCTTTTCAACATTCGATGGCTCCGGAGATCCAACAGCTCACATCGGCTATTACCAACGAGACCATGGCGGTTTCGGGTAATTCGATGAAATTTTATGCGAGGTTTTTGGTTCATCTCTAATCGGAGCAAAGACAAAAGTGATTTTCGAACCTCCCCTCTGGAAGGATCGTAAACTTTGATGAATTGGCGCGCAAATTCATAGGGTTATTCCAGAGTGGAATACAGGTCAAGAAAACGGAAGAAACCTTGTTTACTGTCAGACAAGGAAAGAACGAATCAATCAGAGAGTTTCTGAAAAGATTCAACAAAGTAACGATGGAGATAGAAAATTTGGATGAGCAAGTAGCCAAAACTGCTCTATTCACAGGACTCACTAATCGGAAACTCCTGGAGTTATTACTGCAGGATATGCCTGCGACTTATGCTGAGTTGGTATAGAGATGCCAAAAGCAGGCTGAAGTCATGGAGATTCTAGATGCGCGCCAAGGAGATAATAAAGTCTCCAATAAGGAACAGAAGGCTCCTGAGCAGAAGCAAAAGCCAAAGAAAAATGTTCGTGATCGAGTTTGAAATCTCAGGCTTGGCGCCAAAGGTCTCCCGGTAAAAGTGAGTACACTCCATTGAATGTTCCTCGGGCTGATATTTTAAATATCATCAAAAGAAAAAATATCTTGAAGTGGCCGCCTAAAATTCTTTTGAAACCCGGAGAGCAGTAGGATCGAGAAAAGTATTGCCGATTCCACAAGGACTATGGTCATTATACAAATGACTGTCGTCATCTGAAAGCTGATATTGAGAGATTAATATCTCAGGGACACCTGTCTAGTTTTGTTAGCAGAAGGAGGGAGGAGCCACGTGAGCCACGTGCGGCTCCTCCTAAAAGGGATCGTTCGGTTAGTTCAGAACGATCAAGGGAGGCCCCGAAGTCTAAGAAGGGCAAGGAGGTGATTGAAGCTACTCGGTCACCGATCCTTACCATCTTCGGGGAACCAGAACCCGAATCACTCCGGAGTCTGAAAACAAAATCCAAATTTGTTGGAACCGGAGAGACGCAGAAGCGACAAAAGCTGAATGGTGAAGATTCTATCACCTTTAGCGAGGAGGACGAAAGAGATGTTTGTTTACCTCATGATGATGCCATAGTCATCAAGGTAGAGATTGCACGTCGGGAAGTGCATAGAGTTTTGGTTGATACGGGGCCTGTAGCTGACCTAATTTCTTACGAAGTGTATCAAAAATTGAAGGTGGATCAGGACTTGATGAAACCTTCATCCACACATCTATATGGTTTTGCAAGGTCATCTGCAGTAGCGGAAGGATCGGTCCAGTTGGACTTATCTATTGGAAGTTTTCCTAAGGAAACAACAGTCCGAATCAATTTTTTGGTGGTTCGGGAACTGCCGGCTTATAATATTATCCTCAGGCGACCATCTTTTTCCAAGATAGGTGCTATTGTTTTGACAAAGCACCAAAAGATAAAATTCCCGACTGACATGGGAATTGGCCAAGTCTCCTCTGACCAGAGGATCTCTCGGCAATGCTACGTTGCCTATTTAAAAGACAAGGAGGGCCCGAGGAATGTAACTGCCCTACCTATAGAAATTCGAGACAATCAGGAGGAGGCAGAAATGCAAAGACCCGAACCAGTGGAGAAGCTGGAACAAATCCAGCTGTGTACCGAGGATGAGAAAAAGATTACTTATATCGGGTCTGAACAGCTGGAAGAATTTAAAGATAAGTTGAAGTTATTTCTTCAACAGAATAAAGATGTATTTGCATGGTCTGCTGAGGACATGCCAGGAATCGATTGGGCCGTCGCAGAGCACAAACTCAGGATAGATCCTAAGGCGAAGCCAATGATACAGAAAAGGAGAAATTTCTCCATTGAAAAATATGAAGCCGTTCGTAGCGAAGTTGAAAAACTCAAGAATTCTGGTTTCATAGAACCAATTGAATGCCCAACTTGGTTGGCCAACGTGGTAATGGTAAAAAAGGCGAATGGGAAGTGGAGGATGTGTACAGATTACACAGATCTTAACAAGGCTTGCCCTAAAGATTGCTATCCGTTACCTCATATTGACCTCTTGATAGATGCGACTGCAGGATATGAAACTTTAAGTTTCATGGATGCTTACTCAGGGTATAATCAGATCCTTATGAATAAGGAGAATGAGAAGTTTACGGCTTTCATGACTGATCGTGAAAGCTATTATTATAAGGTCATGCCTTTTGGCCTAAAGAACGCAGGAGCAACATATCAGAGGGCCGTCAACAAGATTTTCAAGGAGCTGATAGGAAAGAATGTTGAAGCTTATGTTGACGACATGCTAGTGAAAAGCTTTACAAAAGAAAATCATATTGCAGATTTGACTGAGGTATTCTCAGTACTGCGAAAGTATCAAATGAAGCTAAACCCAGAAAAATGCGCCTTTGGAGTTTCCTCGGGCAAATTTTTGGGCTTCATGGTATCACAGAGGGGAATTGAGGCTAATCCTACCAAAATTCAAGCCCTGGTTGATATGGAGGCTCCCAAAACTGTTCGTGATGTGCAGTGTTTAACAGGGAGAGTTGCTGCTTTGAATCGATTCATCTCCAAGTCTAGAGAAAAATGTTTGCCTTTCTTCAAGGCACTTAAAGACTTGAAGGGCAGCAAGGAAGCAAAATGGACTGAAGAATGCCAGAAAGCTTTCGAGGAGTTAAAAGAAGCACTTGGACAACCACCGATCTTGTCCAGACCAGAGAAGGGGGAAACATTACAGCTATATCTAGCGACGTCCCTTTCAGCGGTCAGTGCGGTACTTGTTCGTGAAAAAGATAAAAAACAGTGGCCGATTTACTATGTAAGCCACGTGCTGCTAGATGCGGAGACAAGATATTCGCAAATTGAGAAGCAAGCTCTGGCTCTCATGATGGCCGCTAGGAAACTAAGGCCATATTTTCAAGCTCATCCAATTGAGGTATTTACAACTTTTCCTCTTAGTAAAGTTCTTAATAAACCTGATTTGTCTGGAAGGATGGTGGCCTGGTCAGTTGAACTCAGTGAGTTCCAAGTGAGCTTTAAGCCCAGAAATGCAATCAAGGCTAAGGCGTTAGCCGATTTTGTAGTAGAACTACTGCACCGGTGGAGCCCACTATCGAGGATCCCATTATACCAACCACTTGGGAGGTATATGTGGATGGTTCGAGTAATAAAGATGGAGCAGGAGCTGGAATTCTATTAAAAAGTCCAGCAGGATTTATTATTCGATATGCTTTGAGATTTGCATTTGAAGCAAGTAATAACGAAGCAGAATATGAAGCTCTGATAGCAGGACTTCGATTGTCAAAAGCATTATCTATTGCAGATGTTACTATTTATAGTGACTCTCAACTTATAGTCAACCAAGTCCAGGGGGAGTATGGTATTAAAGAACCACACTTGCAGAAATATCAAGAGATAGTGCAGGCATTTCAAGGCCAATTTCGGAATTTGAAAATATCTCAGATTTCGAGGAATGAAAATTCAGTGGCAGATGAGCTATCCCGACTAGCCAATGCCAAAGAAAAGAATCTAGACCCTTCGGTCTATATTGAAGAGATAACTTTTCCAAGTTATCATGAGAAAGAAATTTCTTATATTGAAGCAGAACGTTGCTGGATGGATCCGATAATCAAGTATCTAAGAGATGACAAATTACCCGAGGATCCGAAAGAGGCAAAGTTGATCAAGATTCGATCAGCTAGATTTGTCATTCAGAATGGGAGACTATACAAAAGATCTTATTCTGGACCCCTTATGAGATGTATAGGCCCCGAAGGAGCAAAATCAGCTTTAGCCGAGGTTCATGAAGGAATTTGTGGAGCTCACATGGGTGGACGAGCCCCGGCTCACAAAATTCTCGAGACTTGGGTTATATTGGCCTAAGGTCCAAGAGGCTGCTATGGAATATGTCCGTCGGTGTGGTAACTCATCAAATTCACGCTACAGTATCGAAGCGCCCGGCGGAAACCATGACTTCAATTCTAGATCCCATTCCCTTTGCGATGTGGGGAATTGATATCATGGGCAAATTCACCAAGGCATCAGGCGGACGAGAATATCTGATAGTAGCAATTGATGACTTCACGAAATGGGTTGAAGCCAGTGCACTGGCAGCAATTACTGAGAAAAAAGTGGAGAAATTCGTGCTTGAGTCAATCATATATCGCTTTGGGATTCCAAAGATTATCGTCACTGACCATGGTACTCAGTTCGACTGTCCGCAATTTGAGTAATTTTGCGGAACATATATGATCGAGCATCGTATGTCCTCAGTGGCATACCCCCAGAGCAATGGACAGGTAGAGGTTACTAACCGAACGCTACTGGAAGGAATAAAGAGAAGACTCGAAGCTGACAAAGCTTCTTGGGTCGAAAAACTTCATAATGTACTGTGGGCCTATAGAACTACGGTTCGAACACCCACAGGAGAAACTCCATTCAGGTTGTCATATGGATCCGAAGCATTGGCACCAGTGGAGATAATGGCGGGGACATTACGGGATCGTGAGTTCGAGGAAAAAGCAAATGAACAAGGACTGCTTGATAGTCTTGATCTGTTGGACGAAGTTCGGGCAAAGGCAATAGCACGAACTCAACATTATCAAAGAAGGATAGCGTCTCATTATAATACTCGAGTGAAGAATCGTCCGTACTTAGCCGGAGATTTGGTGTTGAGAAACACCCTAGCTTCCGACCCGCGTCACCAAAGAAAATTGCCCTTCCTGGGAAGGACCATATATGGTTGTAAAACCAGTCGGTTCAGGAGCTTACAGGCTGAAGAACATCAACACCCAGAAAGAGTTGGATCGTTCGTGGAATGCTAGGCATCTCAAAAAGTTTTATCCTTGATGATGATTTCAATTTTGTTCGCGATGTAATCATTTTCAACTCTATCAATGCAATTTTTGGCTTTCAACAAACTATCTTTTGATTGGGGGGCATCATACACCACATTCAAGGACAAGATCCAACTATAAGGCATCGGATGAAAATTCGTGTGGGTCCTTCAACACTTATGGAATTTTTTCGGACTTTCTTAAGTCGGGGCATCGGATGAAAATCCGAGTGAGTTCCTTTTGCAAGGCGTCGGTTTAAAACGCGAGTAAGTTCCTTCAAAACTTATTGAATTTTTGAATTATCCTTAAGTAAAGGCATCGGTTTAAAACCCGAGTGAGTTCCTTCTCAAACTTATTGTATTTCTCCGGAAATCCTTAAGTAAAGGCATCGGTTTAAAACCCGAGTGAGTTCCTTCTCAGACTTATTGTATTTCTCCGGAAATCCTTAAGTAAAGGCATCGGTTTAAAACCCGAGTGAGTTCCTTCTTAGACTTATTGTATTTCTCCTGAAATCCTTAAATAAAGGCATCGGTTTAAAACCCGAGTGAGTTCCTTTTCAGACTTATTGTATTTCTCTGGAAATCTTTAAGTAAAGGCATTGTTTCAAACAACTAAGACCTAATTCAACAGCAATTCAAGCGGCTAACAAAGCTCAAGATGAAGTTAATTTCTTATTTCTTCAAAAGATCGAAAGAGGCTAGTATCAAAACAATTACAAGAGCTGGATACAATCTTCGGTCAAAAAAGAAAGTCATCATCGGTGACTGTTAAGAAGTTATACAAGATCGACACGACTTTGCTAGAACAAACATATGAGTCAACCATTGGTGTGGATTCAAGGAAAAGAAGAGGAGAAATGAGGATTACAAAAAATATTTCGGTATGCATAAAATCCTCCGCAATTTCATACTCTTTGTCCAGCTTGTCCAGGAGAAGGATGGTCCTCGACCAAACTTGCATTCAAGATGAGCTCGTCATAATTGACTTCTTCCAGGGGAGAATAAACAGGAGAATCTTCCAAATAATGCATAATATCTGGATCGGAAAGTGGAGGATCAATCTTATCTTTGGTCCAGTCGGGAAGAGGAATACCCAGGTCGGTAAATACTTCAGGATGGCAAACAGCACTGTGGGGAGTCGTATCAGAATGAGGATCCTTCCTTAATATTGATTCCCATACTCCGTTCTCACCATCCCGGTACGCCTGCAAGTTATAAGCATTCAGCATATCAACAAAGGGCTTACTGTGTAAATACTTGAAGACGCAGGCTCTGCGAACATCTATTGGAAGGGATTCGGGCAAAGGAACGACAGCTTGCCTTTGAGGTAACGTTTCAGATCCTTTGGCTCCTGACTTTCCAACTGCTCGCTCCAGTTGCCGGATCTTCTCCCTGGCATCATCCAAGTCCGACTGAAGACGACCAATCATTGAATTCTTTTCTCCTGCCACCTCCCAAGCTAGTTTCCGAAGGCAAGCAATCTCAGCATCTTTAGCTTCAGAGATTTCCCGAAGCCTGGAAACTTCATTACTCAACCTACTGAGCCTAGAAATTGTTTCCACTTGGTTGTGGAAGTTACCAATAAGACTCCTGCAAACAACTTTCGAGTTAAAAAGGAGCAGAAGAGTAATTTTTCAGAATCAAAAGATAATGAAGAAAGACTTACATCACCAGTGACTTCGTAAAGACTTCATCTGGAAGTTTGGAAAGAACTGCGCTCTCAAAAGTCATTCGAGCAGCAGTACAACATTCCAACGCTCTGTCAAACTCATTTGACACTAATTCAGGCGAAGGATGAGAAGGATGAGCTACATCAAGAGAAGGATGAGCTACATCACTTGTCACCCGACGACGCTTCCTGGTGGCAAAATCCTCCAACTCGGAAGGAGAGGAGGAGGATGCCAAACAAGCACTAGAATTGGAAATAGGAGGAGCACCTGCTGGAACCACACCTTCATCAGATGCCAACATAGTTGCCTCAGATGCCCGAAGAGTCTCCTTCGGGGGTGCACCAACAGTCTCACCAGCAGGGGCGTCAGCAGCGCCATCAACAACGGAGTGATCAAGATCTTCTTGGGAAAGACGAGCGATCACTTCGGGCAAAAGAGGCGCAGGGACGGCATCAATAGAAACTGTGGGAATCTGACATGAAGATTCACCAACAGCAGTCGCCCTACGCTGGGAGGATTCACTAGCTGAAACCACCTCGCAGGCCCCAACCACCGCCGACGGAACGATTTTCTTGCTAGACTTCGCTCTGATAAAGTTCGGGTTGATTTTGGGAGCCACTATGCAAACAAAAAAGCCGTATCAGTACAGAAATCCAACGATGACAAAAAAGAGGGAAAACCCTAGTTCTCTATCACTTCTGAAAAACCCGATTAAATAAACCCCAAGTATTACTGCTGTGTCGTTTACTCAGGGGGGAAGTGGGGAAAGAGATGAGTAATCAAAAAACTCACTTGTGCAGAAGTTGATAGAGCTATTGTTGGAGTACGAGGAATACGGAAGCAGGCAGAAGGACGGAATGTCGCTTTAGCACTTTAGCAAATCTAACTTGCAGATAGCAGGATAGATGGAGAGTACCCATGAAAGCTTTAAATAGCCTCAGGTATTAAGACGACGGTTGAAGGCTAAAGACAACCAACGACCCAGATCGAAATGACGCTTCGAAATCCGCAGAAAGCAAGATCAACGGTCGGAGGGATGCCACATGGAAACATGTGGAAGCGAGCACCCGATGCAGAGATACCTCCAATCGTCGCACCGCCATTATAATAATGGGTGTATTTCCGATTCATTGGAAACAGTGAATGGTGTACAAAAGCAAGAAAACGTTTGGACTTCGCAGAAGGGAAACGTGTGGATTTTGCAATAAATGAAGTAGTGGGGAAGATTAATGCATCTTTCCGAAACGCATCTTCACAATATTTCTACAAGATTATTATTCGGCGAGGAATGTAAAGTTAAGGGATAAGTTTCATCATTTATAATTTGATATTCAAGGCAAGATTTCGGCAGGAGACAGGGAAATGGAAAGGCCAACATGAAAAAGAAATGTCTATTCATTAGCAAGGAGGTCAATCTTTACAAAAAAAAAAACAAAAGATAACTCCCTAAGCCTCTTCTTCATTATTGCCCGAGGGACCCTGGTCGGGAGGACTTTTCTCAGGATCTTGAGAAGAGCCTTCCTCAAGAATGACATTGGCTGAGTCCTCTACAGCAGCAACTTGAGACTCGGCTTGTGATTTCTCCTCTGGAAGCGCCAGCTCGTCAGCCAGGTATGCCTCATATTGAGGGTCAGCCTGAAAAGGATCATCTTCTTCCCGAGCCCAGTCTGGGAGATCCATGCCAACTTTCCCGAAGACCTCTTTATGGCACACCTCACGAAAGGGAGTAGAATCAAAGGAAGGGATTGATGCGAGAATTCGCTCCCAAACGTCATTCTGCCCCAAGCGATAAGCTTGAATGTTGTAGGCACCTAGCAGCTCGGAGAAAGGTACGCTGTTCAGGTATTTCCGAACACACTCCTTCCGAAGCTCTGGCTTTATATGCTTGAGCTTGCTAGGGATCGCCAACTTCAGATATTCTTTGTTCTCCCTACAACGGAATTCAAGCCTGTCACCAAACAACGTGGCAACCCACGGGGCGGGGATCATCCCAGTTGGGCTTCAAATTCTCGGCGGTCGAAGGAGCGAGGCTCAGCCCGGGGGGGGGCGAGGGAGCGTCCACTGCCGGGCTCCAGGGCTTTCTCAGGATCCCGAGTCACCCCGTCGGTCAACTTCGGGGTCCACTGCGGGGTGAAGACCTCCTCACAATCCGTTGAAGCTTTAGATTTTTTATGGGAGGAAGCATCAATTGTGTCATGCCTCCTTTTGGTCCGGGCGGAGGAAGAGACATTAGACCTCTCCACCATCGGCTTCTTCCCTTTACCCGAAGCATCAGCCACGAGCCTGATATTCCTGATACCCCTATAAGAGGGGTCGGGAGAGGGAACAGAAGCCTCTTGATCTACAGTCAAGGCTCTGGGTGATTGTTGCTCGGCTGTCACAACGGCCCTAGCGGCCTTCACTCGCAGGTTCTCAGGGTTCATTCTTGGAGGCACTGCAAAGAAGAATGATGAGAGTCAGAATTAAAGACATATCACTTCAGTAAAATTAAAGGATGATGGTTAGAAGCTCACAATGAGCCAGGCCCAGTACTGAAGAATGGAGTTATACTCCACTTCAAGTCCATGTATCTCTTGATACCATGGAATGGATTTGATCTTCCTGACGGCCGCCTCGTCTTCTTTGGATAAGGGAAGGCCTCGGTTATTCTCGGAAGAAGAAGTACACCCCCTCCAGGCAGTTGGGAAGTTAAGATCTGATGGAGGCGCTCGACAGAAAAAGTATCGTTCGCGCCATCTTTTGTGGTTAGAAGGGCAAGTTCCTTTGACAAGGATGTTGCCCCTCCAATCAAGTTCAGCCTTATTGCGTTTGGACAGAAAAAACCCATCCGGGAGGATGGGAGATAGAAAGAACATGAAAATGTACAAAGAGAGAAAGAGATGGCGTAATGCCAAGTTCAAAACACAAACCCAAGAAGCCGACGATGAGACGCCAGCTATTGGGAAGGAGCATCCCGGGACAAATGTCCCAATGATTCAGAATGCCGGAGAACAAAGGATTAAAAAAGGGAAAACGAACCCCACTTTCCAGTGCATCTATATACAGAGAAAATTCACCCGAGAGGGTTGAATCAACCCTCTCATCAGGGTGGGGAGCCCTAACCTGATAAGAGGAAGGAAAATCAAAATCTTGGATGGCTGAAAGAAGGGTTTCCTCATTATAAATAGAGGGAATAGAGCCAGGTCCACGATTGGACCTGGAAGTTTGAGGCTGCCTAGAAGACTCGACAATCTTGGAAGATCCAGACTCGAGGAAGGCAGAAGGAGTTTCGGTTTTTCTCTCTGAACCTTTTTAAGAAACTTCAGCAAACTCACGCCAGAGGACAGTTAGGGTTTTGTTATCACTATCCGACTGTTCGGAAGCAGGAGAAGCAAAAGCCTCACTGCTATTACCAACATTGGGTACCAGAGAAGCCCCGTCGTCCGCCATTACTTGTTTCAGGAAACTACAAAAAGAAAAAGACCAAGAAACTTACCGATTCAAGGAGGCGAAGCTTGAGAGCAAGAAGGCGCGAAGCAGACAACAAATGTTCAAACTCCAGACAGGAAGAATGAAACCTACGAAGACAACGAACCGCTTTTAAAACCCCCGCACGAGTGTTCGGGAATCTGAACGATCGAGATTGATTCAAAATCAACGATCGAGATTGAAAGACGTTTTGAAAGTTTGAACTCACGAATCCGAAATAGGCGTTCGGAAACCGTCGCTTGGATGACGTGAGCCACGACAGATCGACTGCAAGGAGACACGTGGCCTTACCCTCACAACGCTCGAGGAAAAGTGACCACCGCATTAAATGTGATATGACATTTAATGAAGCACGCAGAGACTAACGCCTGACGAAGAACCCAGTTAAAAACCAAGCCCTCGGGATCGACCGAACGCTTGGTCTGGGGGGCTCGTGATACGGAGAAATTATGATCAGATCGGGTTCATACCTGGTTTGACCCTCGACCCCGGTCGAGACAGAGAGAACCGACTCGCTCCCGAGCGAACCGGATCCAGAAGATGGCTTACTAAAGAAGAAAGCTTATTCAGCTACAAGCGTGCCCTAATCCTACTTATGGATTAGGGTAATTACCCTAATGATGGCAGACTCGAATTGACGGCTGCGGATAGTCATTATCGAAGGGATAATCATCACATAACCTAAAGGTTATCTCAGGAGTCCTCTACTAGTCCAAACTAGTAGAAGTCTATTGCTCAACGGATCTAACTGTTAAGATCCAACGACTACCCGAAGAAGGCTCAAGTGCATCCAACGAAGGAGATTCGAAGGTACACTCTATATAAACCTCACTACCATACGAGGTGAGGGGATCGAAAACACACAATCTGAGACTCAGGTTCAGATACATACTGATAGACTTAAACTATCAGTGCCCTGCTATCTAGATCACATTTCCCAGTTCTTCATTCCTTAGCTCTATGCTTCTAGCAGAGCCGTTTGTGATTAAGTTCATCAACTGACTTAGCCTTCGAAGGTGGACTCCCGACCCCAGCGGTCGGGCCACATCTGACATTTTCGTTTTGCAGGTCATCACGAGGAGATCTAAGGGCTGAGCAGATTTTGGACGCATCAGTAACCAAGAGATAAGATGATCCATGAATTTTTTAAACCCGATCCATATTGGATTATTATGAAACTTTTTGTAGTGCATTTAGTTATTTAATTCTACAATGTTTGTATATTGTACTAATCAAGATCTGTCGACTTGCAATTTTTCAGACATAAGTAGTTACTGTACATCAGATGTCATCAGTATCTGCTCCAGCATCTGGCTTTAATCTTGAAGCATCTTTGATCTCCGGTTTTTTTGATTCTTTCTGATAGCTGTAACATTTGATTCATTCTTACCCAGGATATGGTGTTTATCTAAATGTTGAAATACCACCTGAAAAAATACAACCAACCTTTTGAATCATATCATCCTTAAACTCTGGGGGACTTTGGATGGTCAACATTAGGTGAGTAGTTTTTAGTAACAGGAGTAATATATCAATCTTGTTATAGAATGTTACCATACATCCCATTAAATGACTAAGCAAATCGGTTTGAAATGGAAAACAACGAGACCAAAGGGGTGAAAAATGGGCAATATATGACCAACAATAATGGTTTCTACGGTTCTACCCAAAAATAAATAAATAAATAAATAAACAAACACCTAATAGTAATGGCATATGACATACTCATAAAAATCAGTATTTACATGAGATTATGTGAACATTTCTTGAAAATATATCGTTTTACTGATAAAAGGCTCTTCTATGGTGCAGGATTCATTCCAAAAAATTAAAAATTAAAAATAAATAAATAAAAAAAAGAAGAAAAAAGAAGAAGAAGAAAAGAAAAGTGCCCAGCTCTGTAAAAACTTAGTTGGGCTCTGATTGGCTTAAGTCCCCAATCCATTGTAGTCCATGTCTTCTAAAGCTTATCACAAGTCTCAAATCTCTAATTTCTAGAAATTCATGGACAATTCAGACAGTAGAAGATACTAAAATTGACTCTAAGTGTAATTCCTAAAGACTACTCGTTTATCATAATAGATTACAGTATAGGACTGCAACAAGGCTGGGTTAGGCATATAGGGTTTTTTAAAATCTAGATCTTATGTTGTATACCCTAGTTTTGCCCTGGTATTGTCCTGACTCTTTCCCTATACCTTCATCAAACCATGGCCATGACCTTGACCCTACACCCGCCGAGCAAAGTCAAGGCAGCCCAAGTTAAACACTTACCTTGGTCCTAACTTTAGACCCCCACACTAATTTTGAAATAAAATAATAATGCATAATTTAATATTTTAAAATTATTTTTTATTAAAAAAAAAAAAAAAAAAAAAAAAAAAAAGCCACTAACATAATTATGTTTGTAACAAGATTTGGTTGGACTAGGCTTTTGAAGACTTTGACATTGACTCTAAATATTCCACTCAACCTTTAAATCTTTAGGGTGGACTACGTTGCCCTAAGTTAAGCACTTAATCTTGACCTTAATCCTAATCCAAACCATAAAACAGTAAACAATACAAAATTCCATATTGTTAACTTGTGTTATTTTCTTATTTCTTTGGTAAAAGATTAGCTTGCATTTATTAAATATAACTTAAAGGTGATAGGTCAAGCTGGGCAAGATCGACCTAGTCAAGCACTCAACCTTAAGCCAATCTTAAACTAATTATGGCCATCGTAGAACCACTACTTTTTTCATCTTATAATATTTATCCTTTTGTGACTTTCTAAATAAATGTGAGTGCTATTATTATTTTGTTATCAAAGTGTGTGAGTAGTTAGTGATTAAACAAAGAAACAGCAGACATAAATAAATAGAGATAATTATAAATTGCACGTTTTTGTGAGGCTTAAACTATGAGTTGCACGCTTTAGTGCCATAAATTGTAGATTACACACTCTTAAAACTACATGGTGCACACTCTTAACATTTTATCCAAAATTTTATTAAGTCATGAGTAAAATGATCATATTATCCTCACTAGAGTCAAATGACCATTTTTTTCTCGCTAGAGTCAAATGATATAACTACTTCTATTTAAATACTCATATACCCAACCCTTAAGTGAATCAATTCACCCATTTTCTATCTATACCTTGTTAGAAACTACCCACCCCCATCACAGTAAACCACCCCAAGCCAACCACTCCAAGCCATGATCATTGTCCTTAACTTCTCCTGCCGGAAATCACCTATTTTCTCTCTCTTTTTTCTTCTTTGTTCAACTTTCTTTTTTACTCTGTAAACTAAGAAATGGCTATAGGGAGGAGTCATTTCAATAAATGCTCATCATCATCTCTTATATTCCCTCGGTATGAGCATTCATCTTCATTCTCTTCTGATTCTTTGGTCTTTGGATGCTAGGTTCCACCATCATTCCACGACAACGTAATCGCCTTTCTAATCCTGGTTTCATTAAATCCAAATTTCAACATCCAGATCCTCTATTATTCAATGATGATGCGGTCAAAGGCGACGGAGACAAATCCAAAGCTGCAATGTAGTTGGGAAGATTCAACTACAAGAGAAACAAAGCGTGGAAGATGAAAATTCAAATTCGGATTTTATTAATTTTTTTTTTTCAAACACAACCTTTCAAAAAACCCAATACTTTTGGGGTTTCTTGTACTATTCAAAGATAAAGTGGAGCGTAGCGTTTAAAATCCTCAATTTGAGGTGCTGAAGCAACTTACTCTTTATCTTTAAAATTATTCACTTTCTCATTTACCTAGTTCCTAATTAAGAAATTACTTTCTAATTGTTTCATAAACAGGAATATTTCATTGAGAAGAGGAGGAAAAGAAAATAAAAGTGAATGAATTAAAAAATTATTCATTGTAAACCACTGGAAATGCAAGTGCAATAACATACCTAATAAGGATGATCTTGTCCTGGTCAAACATTATTACTATAATTAATGAACTCTTCAATTTCCTCCATTATCTTAATCTTGAACAAATGATGTCCAAAACATAATTGTGTAAGACTCAAAAGGGATAAAGCGTCTTAATGATACGATGAAACACCTCTTCACATCTTAGATTTAAATTATGCTTTTCTTTTTAAACTTCCGTTATTTATTTATAAGACAGAACCAAAGGTTCATGCAATATTTGTTTACTGTTAATTATTTTGGTCATATCAGATATATTTAATTTGAAAAGACGAACTGCATGACATAAGATGACAAGAATTTATACTGGGTATTTATTTTATTTTTTTTAAATGAACCAAAAAAATGGATTTCATTATTACTTGAATTTCTATGTGAGTAAGCATTCTTGTTATCACCATCAAAAGGTTTACGCATTTGACAATGACCAACACCTACTAGTGAAGACTAAAGAGGTTACCAACTCTTCGTAACGGTATAGGTAATAGTTCCCTGCCCCCACAACCCCCACAACACTAAAAAAAATGAAAAGAAAAGAAGAGAAAATAAACAAAGCCCTAATGTATATGAAATCACCAGTTCCAAAAGAAAATTTGTGCAGTATTTTGCTTGGTGCAATGATAACTGTCTGACCCATTTATTTGCCACATGTCCGCTTTTTAGATCCAAGAGTTGTCGATGATTTTCTCAGCCATTGAGTCTAAAAGTGGACAAGTAGCAGATACATATCTACGCAACAGAAAATATAAACTTGTGGTTTTTTTTTTTTTTTTTGGATAAAAGAAAAAGATCCATTACTTTACTTGTTAATGATGTAAACGGTCATTCTGTACATTCCGGTCTAAACTCATGTTTGTACGATCCGACCAGTCGTTCTATATGATGCGGTTCGACCATACAATCCACGGTAGGGCCGACTTCCACGACTAGAGTACCCGGTCAAGACAAACTTCTATCATCTGCAAACTACCTAGAAGGATAAGTCAGGTAAATAACTCTTTCTAGAGTTACTTTCCTAATACAACTCTTCTCAGAGTTATATTCCAAATCAATCTCTAATATCTTACACTATATAAATGCCTTAGGCAGGCATAACAAAGTAAGTATTCATATTATGTGTGATCAATTACTTGAATTCTCTATTGAATAGTTGTGATCATATCTCATTGGTGCTGACTTGCTCGTCGGAGACGTACCTCAACCAACCAAGGTCGAGCACGTGTTTTGCAGGAACGTGACAGGGAAGGACGAGCAGGATTTTGTATCAACAATTGGCACCGTCTGTGGGAAACGCATCAAAAAGTCATGGTGCAAGCAAGATCAAAGATCATGAGCGATAAGGAGGTCGGGATGAAGTCGATAAGGAAAATCCTCCACCATAAACCTTAAAGATCTCTCAGCAGAAGGAGAATCCCAATCAAAGGAAGGAGAATCCCGATCAAAGGAAGGAGAACCCCGAACAACCGGTGCAATCTAACCAATTCGCAACAATGAATCAGGTTGATGGGCTCCAAAAGCAACAATTGGAGCTTCGAAAGGAAATCTCATCCCTGAACGAATTGGTTAGGATGACCATGCGTCAAATAATCGCCCCGGGAGCAAGTTCTCAAGAAAATCGAAAAGTACCAGAGGGAACAAAGCATGATCATCTAGTCATTCCTGACCAGACACCCTGACCGTCTCAAGGAGACCAACAGAAGTTGAAAGAGAAGGTGGGAGAAAAGTCCCGAGCATCGAACGACGCTATTCCAAAGAAAGATCCTCCAATCGACGAGGATAACGACCGAAGTAGTAGTGCTAATCCAATCAAAGATCCAAAAGACAAAAGGAGCAACCACGACTCGAGCAAGCGTGAAGAACACATGAACAAATGAATCGAAGAATTGGACGAGAAGTTGAAAAAATTGAAGGATCCGAACAAAGATGAGCTATATGCTATTCTAAAAGAGGATCCTTTCGTCCAAGCCATCTCAAAAGCGGAAATGCCAAAAAGTTTCAAGTGCCCTAACTTCACCTTGTTCGATGGATCGCGATGCCCAAAGCATCATATCACACGCTACAAATCGGTTATGTCCACATATAGACACAGCGAAGTGGCTATGTGTCAATGTTTCCCTGCCTCTCTGACTGGTGCAGCGTTAGATTGGTTCTTGGCCCTACCAAACGGTTCCATAAAAAGTTTTGATAAGCTAGGTCGGGTGTTCCTATTACGCTTTCAAAGCGGAGTTGGAACCAAGAAGAAAGAAGATACTTTGTTTTCTATAAAACAAGGTCGAACGGAGTCCATCCGAAATTTTCTTCAAATATTCAACAACCTTACCATGCAAATTGAAAGCTTGGACGACAAGAATGCTATCCATGCATTGTATCAGGGACTTACCCATGAAGGGCTGCTCGAACAACTGCTACTAGATATGCCAAAAACGTATACCGAGCTAATCGAGAGATGCCATAAACAAGCAGAGATATCGAAAACCCTAGAATCTCGAAAGAGAGATCCAAGGGTTGAAAGGAAAAACAATCAAGAAATGGTACCAACGACTAGAATGTTAGGGCTAAGTTCAACCAAGCCTAGCCAAATAGATCCCCAAAAACATCAAGAGATTGGCCATTTTCCACTCAATGCAAGAATGTCGGAGATTTTGATGCAAATCAAAGATTAAGGAATTCTCAAATGGCCGGGTAAAATTCAAGTACCACCGGGAGAGCGTGACAAAAGAAAATACTGCGAATATCATAAAGATCACAGTCATTGGACAGATGATTGCAGAAACCTAAAGATGGAGATTGAAAATTTAATCTCACAGGGACACTTGAAGAAATACACCCAAACCAAACAAGAAGGTTGACCACAAAACAAGTTCGGTTGGAAAAGAGGGAGATCAGGTAATCGAGGGGAGAGAAGGATTCCGACCAAACGCCGACCAGAGGTGGATGAGAGTCAAAGAAAAAGAAGTCCAATATACATGGTGTTTGGTGGCCCAACAGAAGAATCAAGCCGACAGACAAAGAGAAAAGCACGATATATGGAAATACTGAAACTAATAGAAATATATCGACAGAGCCAATCACTTTTTCCTCCAAAGACCTACAAAACATCACAATCCCTCATGATGATGCTCTAGTAATCAAAGTTACCCTGGTAGGAACTGAGGTTCACAGAGTCCTAGTAGATACTAGATCGTCGGCAGATATATTATCATTAGAAGCTTTCAGAAAGTTGAATTAAGGGAGGATATGCTTGTTCCATGTGAAACTCAACTTTACGGGTTCACAGGTTTGTCCACCCGAGCAAAAGGTACTATTCGGCTAGATTTGCGGATTGGAGAACATCCAAGAGATAGGGTCGTAGAATCCAATTTTATGGTTGTATGGGACTTATCAGCATATAATGCTACTCTAGGACAACCAACTCTTTGTGTGCTCGAAGTAGTGGTCTCCTCGTTACAAATGAAGATAAAATTCCCGACCACAGAGGGAATTGGTGAATGTACAGCCGACTAGAAATCTAGTCGACAAAGCTACAACAATTACATGCGAAAGAAGGCAAGGACGAACTCAACAATGACTATAGAAGTCAGGGATGATCGAGATGAAGAGAGTTTTGGGGGAAGGAAAAAAAATCTCAGAACCTTAGCTCTAATACCATGAAAGAATGCAAAGAAAAACTCTAATTTTGATAAGTAGGTTTCTTACCTTGATGGGTAAGTCTTATGTATTTATAAATAAACATAGCTGTTGTACAAGATTCGTTTACAATATTCAAATTTGAATTCAAAATTAAGAACTTGAATTCAAAAATCAAATTCAAACCATAACAGATCCGTTATGGTCTTTCAAGCCAAGAGTATATCTTTTGTACAGATGTCAGCCTCAGTTAATTCTCTTGGTTGAAGTGACAACAACCAACCTCCATATTTTCTATGGTTGTAACACACAAGATTTGAAGTAAATGTAATGGCACTAATATTATCAACATTGAATAAGTGTAGGGTCCAAAAAGAGACAAATAACCAAATACACCATGAAGCAAAACAGTTTCACCACAAGCACAGGACGTTGAATGATACTGAAACTCTGTAGAAAACCTAGATGGTGGACGCTATTTCTTAATCTAGGCCCTCAAGAATAGAAGATAGAAGTGAGGGCATTTCAGACTTACAGTGTGTTTTATCTTTCTTGTCGACGTAACTATTTAAAGCTAATAACCACCCATAAATAGATGGGGATTGTGTTGGCTATCATATTCTTTAATTTAAGGCCTCTAGGGGTGTAGGTTGTTCCCTTCTTCTAGTAAGCATATAGCTGTTCCTTATTGGAGTAATGCCACACCTTGTACTGCTGCCTATAGTTCTTTGCCAGAAAACAAGGCTTTTTTCTCAGCATTTAGAGTTCCCACATCAGAAGACATAGCTCTAATATCTTCTGCTATAAAAGCCTTCATTAAGCAGAGAAATTTTGTAACTTCTCCCCCCGCCCATTGCAACTATAGGTCAAATATCTGCTGGCAGCCTTGGATGACCATGTTCATACATACTCTGATACCACTTGACATAATCCTAGTTGGCAGGAGATCAAACTAGCAGCTGATAAACGGGATCTTCAATGAGCAAGCAATTTTCGAACAATTTTATGGAAGGTTCTTGGTTGGTTCTAGGGTTAAGGTTGGCGAGAGTTGAGATATGTCCATTGGATGAAGGAGAAGCTGATAACAAATATTTAGGGTTTTCTTAGGGTTATTCTTTGATGTGTTAGTTATACTATGCAACTGGGGTATATCAGTGAAGGTTTCTTGATGCTTGGATGATAGGTTGACACTATCAGAGATTTTGGGCCTTGGGAATGTTTCCTTTGGATGGATGAAATTTTTACAGTTCAGTCAATTAGTTGAGTCCTGGATGAGATTATGAATTACATATGGCAGCAGGGGATGTTTGGGATGAATTTGATTGAGAGTTTGGAAATTTGAGAGAAGACTGTTCTGGTTTGGGATTTATAAGGTTTAGAATCAATCTTTTTTTTTTTTTTGGGGGGGGGGGGTGGAGGTGTGGGGAATGGTGGGCTAGGGATTGAATTAAACTCACTGTTGTCGCAGAACCACCTCTGCTGTTGTGTTTAAGCGCTGTTGTGTTTCTTGAACAGAAAACCCAATGTTTACAGAAGTTGAGGAAGGTATTCAACACAAGTTGAAGGGGAGCTTTGTCCGAACCTCCCAGACCTTGCACCATCAATGGATCTACTGGTTCAAACACCAATTGCATCAATAAACCATTCAGGCCTAACACGGCAAGGTGTTCAATTTGATCAGACACCAATTACCATAGCCTTGATCAGACGTAGTATGAAATCTTCACTGTAGAAGAAGAAAGAAGCAGCAAAAGGCTTTTCATTCATCAAATTTCCGTCTTCCAAACTTGTTCTATTGCCACCTTATGTAAAATACTCAAAATTAGACTCTTATACTAAACAGGGAAAGGCCTATCCCAATACTGCTAACCCATAGTCAACCTAACTACACATAGTTTAGGCCCCCTTTTTTTTTTTCTTTTTTTTTTTTTTTTTTTTTTTTTTTTTTTTTTTTTTCTTTTTTTTTTTTTTTTTTTTTTTTTTTCTTTTTTTTTTTTTTTTTTTTCCTTTTTTTTTTTCTTTTCCTTTTTTTTTTTTTTTTTTTTTCTTTTTTTTTTTTTTTTTTTTGGGTTTTTTTTTTTTTTTGTTTCTTCTTTTTTTTTTTTTTTTTTTTCTCTTTTTTTTTTTGGTTTTTTGTTTTTTTTCTTTTTTTTTTTTTTTTTTTTCTTTTTCTTCCTTTTCTTTTTTTGCTTTTTTTTGTTTTCCTTGTCTTCTTTTTTTTTCTTTCTCTTTTCCTCTTTCTTCTTTGTTCTTTTTTTGTCTTCTCTCCTTTTCTTTTTTTTACTTATCCCTCCCCTCCGTCTTTTTTTGCTGCCTCTTGGTCCTCCCTTCTTTTTCTTTCTTCTTTTTTTTTCTTTCTTTTTTTTTTTTTTTTTTTCCTTTTTTTTTTTTCCCCTTTCTTTTTTTTTCTTCTTTTTTTTTTTTTTTTTTTTTTTCCTTTCTTCTTTTCTCGTGGCTCGGTTGCTTTTCCTCCCCTCGTGCCTTTCCTCCCTCCTTTCTTCGCTGTTCGGTGCCTCCTCCTTCCCCCCCCTTTCCCCCTTTTCCTCCCCTCCGCCTCCCGCCTTTCCTTCCTCCCCTCCTCCCCCCCTCTTTTTCTTCTCTTTTCTCCCTCCTCTCTCCTCCTTCCCTCTCCCCCTCCCCTGTGGTGTCTTGTCCGGTCCTTCCTCCTCCCCCTTTCTTTCTTCTTTCCCCTCCCCCCCTTTGTTCCTTCCCCCTCTTCCCCTTCGCCCTTCCTCGTTTCTTTTCTCTCGTCGTTTTCCCCTTGGGCCCCCTCCCCCTCTCCCCTCCCCCTCCTCCCCGTTCCCCCGCCTTTTTTGTCCCCTCCTCTTCGGTCTGGCTTGCTCCCTCGGGTTCGGTTTGCTCCTCCTTCCCTCCTCCTTTCCTCCTTTCCTTCTGCTTCTCCTTGCTTCGTCCCTCTCCTGCTGGCTCCTCCCTCTCCCCCCCCCCCTCCTTGTTCCCTCCCCCCCCCCCCCTTTCCGTTCCCCCGGGCGGGAACCCGTCGCGCCCCGTCTGCTTTCTTCCCTTCCCTTTTCGGTCCGTCCTTTCTTTCCGGGTTTCGGCCCCCCCTGCTCTCTCTGGTCCCCCGTTCCTTTGTCTTCTCGCGATTACCCCTCCCTCTCCCCCTCTTGGCCCATAAACTAGCTGAATACATTGAGACTAGAAAACCCTTGGGATCAAGGCCCAGCATGTACCCTAACTGAAGAAGGCTAATTTGATGATGAATCTGCATCATGGAGGGTATAGTCAGAGTGATGCTAACTTGAATCTTGACGTATGCATGCTCTTTGTTCTCAGAGTGTAGTGCAAAACGATGAACATGACGAGAAGGATGGCCTGATGGAAGCCAACTGTGCAACTGCTATCCATTCTTATCGCTCACCTTGTTTACGCCCATTGACCTCTTCTCAAGAATCATACTGCACAGAGCCACTGGTATCTTCAACATGAAACTGCTGTATGCTTGTTCAATTCCATTTTCGCTCCACAAGATTTGATTGGACCAACAATTTCTCACAATGTTCCAGCTATTAAGATGCGAATTTGTGGTGAATTGCCTCCAGTTATGGTTTTCTGTTTATTCTTCGGATCTTGGTCTTATCATACTATCCATTTCTACCTTTCCAACATTACTCTTCTCCACTGTAATTTTGTAAATGGACTGCTCAGCAGGGACAGGCTTACTTAATACATGATTGCATTGGACATTGTATGACTATTTTGTAATTTTTTTCACTATTTTTTACTTATTAGGATGAACATTACATTGCCATTTTTGTCTAAGTAAGTTCAAATAAATAATTGCACTATGAATCCAAAAACATAATAATACACGGACTTTCAATATCTTCCAATATCTCCATTTTCCGCCAAGAACTTACAAAACATAATTGCCTGAAAATGAGAGTAAGTATTAACCATATAACCATTTCCAAAAAAATTATGAAGTGCTTCCTTTTCACATCTTAGATTATTAATCAGACATTTAAAAAAAAAAAAAAGAAGAAGAAATAA
This sequence comes from Hakea prostrata, assembly GCF_041222555.1. Taxonomy (NCBI): domain Eukaryota; kingdom Viridiplantae; phylum Streptophyta; class Magnoliopsida; order Proteales; family Proteaceae; genus Hakea; species Hakea prostrata. The sequence continues at coordinate 18,358,926 of NC_142609.1, read as the reverse complement.
ACAATAATAAGCTCATGCAATATTGGTCCATTGGAATTTGTTTTGGTCATACAAAATGTGTTTAATCTAAAGCAAACAGCGAAGATTTTATAGTTAATATGTATTTTATTTTAAAATAAAGATGAATGAAATGAAAAATGGATTTCATTATCCATAAGGCATTTTTAACAGCTCAAACACAAGCCCAACCTCAACTCTTATAGGGAAAAGATTTGTTAAGATGGCTGGTTCGACCAATCAACAGACCACCCATTAGGTGCAATAGATTCTTTGAAAATGGGTGTGTATCAAATTGGTGTTTGGTAATTTTTATTGCTAAGAATGATTGTTATGGCAATACAATAAACCCAAAAAGGGGAAAAATTTATAGTCTAGTGCACCAAATCGTATTTTGATAGTAAAAATACAAGAATCTAAAGATTATTTAGTAATATTTAGCATAAAGTTACTAGTAAAAAACATCATGTTTTAGGGATTGTTACCGATGCCTTCTTGTATTATATTGCATAATTACTACCTTATCCCCTGGACTTTTTAAATTATTATCCTTTTCAGACATTGCTAGTGCTTCCTTACCATTAAACTTCATTAGTTAATTGATGATGTGATAACTCTGTAGTTTTTAAACCCCAAATTTAGCCTACATTTTGTTATTACCTATTTACCCTTTATGTCATTTCATCAGTATCCGACTCTTTGAAATCCAAAATTACTAAGATATATGAGCAAAATTGATTCTCGTATGATATTTTCGAAATGAATTTAATATTGTCTTTTGGCTTCTTATCTTTAATGAAGGGAAAAATGGACATTGCACACCCAGTCCATGGTTATACTTTTTTTTAACACCATTAAAAGTGAGGACAGCAATATTAGTTTTATAAATAGAAAGGTTCAATTAGTAATTACGCTCTACTATAAAGAAGCATCAGTAAATTATCACTTTTTTCTTGATATTGAGACTTGTTTTTTTGTTTTTTAAAACAACAAAGTAAGTCAAAGTTCAAATCCAACAAACTTCACAAGATACCGGAAGATTGGTATTTTCAAGCAAGAGGGTTAGTTCAAGGTTTTTGGACGTGATGCAACATGGGAGCTCTCCAATATATATTCGAAACACTTGGCATGCGCTTGATAACATTTTCATTTTAGGAGATCGGTTATAGAACTGTTTTTACATGTGTGAGGAATTAAGAGACCATTCTTTGATTTGAAATGGAGTTCGATAAATTTATTCTAGAAATATTCCCAATTGGGCATGCAATATGACAAGTCTAGTTTTTGAACAACGATAAGAGGTAAGAGACCAAGTTAAAGGGGTTTGCGAGTAGTAGTGGGGGTAAAGGTGATTTTGAGAGATTTCACTTTTCGGATCATTTTATCAAGTTTTTGTTGCCTCAATAAAACTTGTTTTACATGTTATGCAAAAATCTTTTTTCAGAATTGTTCTCTGAAAATGTCATAAACACATATTAGGGTTTCGATTATAAAGAAACTGAGAGAAAAGTATAGTCTGTTGCACTTGGCCTGGAAAACCATCTTCATAGGAGATAGAACCATATCAATTGATACATGTTGTGAATAAATCACCCAAGACCCGGTTTGTGTTAATCTAACCAGGATCGACCAATAGTTCAAACCAAATACCGGTTTAACCCGAAAGCCACACAAAGATCTAATCCTGGCCATCAGATTTAAAGTGTTCAATCCACGGTAAAGGGAAGCTCCAGTCAACAGAAAGAATATATAGGGTTGTAGCGTGGTAAAACATTCAAATTCACTCACCAAAATCTGTAATTTTCTTGCCTTTAAGCATTCAAACATTTCTGAAGCTCCAAGGAGCTCAGTAACCTAATCCTTCAACACTCACTGACTTGACCGTCGAGACGGAATGTTGATCAAACTAGTAGGATCCCTTTCTAGTAGTTCTTATTCTATCTTGCAAGAAAGAGTGGATTGTAGTTCAAATCAAACCAGATCTGTGGTGCTCGGTGCAATTCACGGTTCCCAGTCCTCGACGAAATCTGCACCAACAATACACATTCTCATAAATTTTGATTTTGTATATTCTATGACTGTAGGTATGCCATTTTAGTTATATACGGATCCGCTTATTGAGATTTTTATTAGAAAAAGTATTCAACATGAATAACATCCAAAACTAAAGAAAGAGTTCTGAAAAATAAAAATCATGGTTCTACTGTATAGGATCATTTACAGAAATTATATGCTTGGGTTAATTCGTGAAGTTAACGTAACCAAATACACTCTATTGTGGTTAAAAAAGTGTCCAGCTCTGTACAAACTTAGTTGGGTTCAGGTTGGCTCAAGTGTCCAATCCATTGTAGTCTATGTCTTCTAAAGCTTAACACAAATGTCAAATCTCCTCTGAAAATTCATGGAGAATTGGATAATCCAGATACTAATAGGTACTAAAGTTGACTCAAGTGGAATTCTTAAAGACTTTATCATAATAAATTACAGTATAGAGCTGCAACAGGGTCGGGTTAGGGAAGGCTTTTAAAACCTAGAACTTACGTTATATACCCTAGTTCTGCCTTGGTGTTGCCCTGACTCTTCCCCCTATACCTTTGTCAAATCATGGCTACGACCTTGACCCTAACCCAAACCATATAGAGCCGAGCAAAGTCAAGGCAGCCCAAGTTAAACTCTTACCTTGGTCCTAACCTTGACCCCACCCTAATCTCGGAACAATGTAATAATGCATAATTCAATATTTTTGCATAATCTTTGATTAAAAAATAAAAATAAAAGACACCTACAAAATTAGGTTTGTAACAAGATTTGGTCTAGGCTTTTTAAAACTTTGACATTGACCTTAGATATTCCAACTGACCCTAGCCATAAGTCTAAACCTTCAAGGCCAAGCTACGCTGTGCTAAGTTAGACACTTAACCTTAAATTTGTCCCTTCATTCTAACCCTAACCATAAAATAATAAATAATACAAAATTCTATATTGTTACCTTGCATATTTTTATTTTTTTTCTTTAATAAAAGGTTACCTTGCATTTACTAAATATAACTTAAAAGTGGTAGGGTCAAGCTGTGGGCAGATCAACCCTAGTCAAGCACTCAACCTTGAACTAATTATGGCCATCTTAGAACTACGTTACAAGGCTTTTTATTCAATTAGAAGTCATAAAGTATGGTTTTACCATTACTTATATCTCATTTATATTTATATTTCATTATTCAATATTTCTTTTTTCATTTTATGATATTTATCCTTTTTTGACTCTCTAAGGCCTGTTTGGTATAAATCTAAAGATTTGAAATCTCTGGATTTATGAATGCGAGATTTATACCCGTTTGGTTGTGAAAATTTTTAGATTCATGAGATCTAGAGATTCATCTTTTTACACCAAAAATGTGAATTTGTAGGTTTTTGGGTATGGGATGAAATCCAAAGATTTCATCCCTACTATAAAAATGCTAAACATTTGGACATTCACAAAAACCAAAGATGAATCCACAGATTCCATTCCACATATTCGGTTAACCAAACAATTAATTTTATAAATTAAGACTACATAGATTTGAAATCTCTAGATATCTGAAATCTCCAGACTCATGTAACCAAACAAGCCCTACATAAATGTGAGTATTATTATTATTTTTTTGTCAAAGTGTGTGAGTATTTAGTGATCCAACAAAGAAACTACGGGCATAAATAAATAGAGAGAATTACAAATTGCACTCTTTAGTGGAGTTTAAATTATGGGTTGCAAATGTACCGGAAAAAATTATGGGTTGCAAGCTTTAGTGCCCTAAATTACAAATTACACATTCTTAAAACTACATTGCACACTCTTAATATTTTACCCAAAATTTTGTTAAGTCATGAGTAAATGATCATATTATCCTCACTAGAGTCAAATGACCGTTTTTTTCATCGTTAGAGTCAAATGACATAACTACCTCTATTTTTAAACACACAAAAGCCCAACCCTTAAGTGAATCCCTTCACCCATCTTCTACCTACACTTTGTTAAAAAACTACCCACCATCCATCACAGTAAACCACCCCATGACCACTGCCCTCACTTTCTCTGCCATAAATCACCCCCTCAGACCCAATATTAAAAATTGGGGCTGCAACTACGGAGACCAAAGGCCATGTAGTTGGGGAGATTTTTTTTTGGTAAAGTAATTGGGGAGATTCAACCACAATAGAAACCAAGCGTGGAAGATTAAAGTTTCAACTTCAGGGTTTTTTTCTTTCTTCTTTTTCAAAATTATTTACTTTCTCGTTTACTAATTGTTAATTAAAAATTAAATTTCTAATTGTTTTATGAATATTTAATTGAGAGATGAAGGAAGAGAAAATAAAACTGAATGAATTAAAAAATGATTCATTGTGAACTACTGGAGATGCAAGTGCAATAACATACCTAATAAGGATGATCATCATGGTCAAACGTTATTATTATAATTAATGAACTCTTCAATTTCCTCCATTATCTTAATCTTGGACAAATGATGTCCAAAACATAATAGTGTAAGACCCAAAAGGGTAAAACATCTTAACGATGCCATGCAACACCTTTTCACATCTTTTTAAGCTTCAGTTATTTATTTATAAGATAGAACCAAAAGGTTCATGCAATATTTGTTCATGCAATAATATTTATTTATTTTGATCATATCAAATATATGTAATTTGAACAAACGAACTGCATGACATAACATGATAAGAATTCATACCTGGTTTTTTTTTTTTTTTTTTGAATTTTTGAAAATGAGCCAACAATGAATTTCATTATTATGTGAATTTCTAAGTGAGTAAATATTATTATTGTCACCACCAAAGGGTTTGCACAGTTGACAATGATCAACACCTATTAGTGAAGAGGTCAAGGTTCAACTCTCCATATCAGTATATGTAATAGTCCTCTCTCCCTAGAAAAATAAATAAATAAATAAAATTCCTAGTGCAATATTGTGTCTGGTGCAATGATAACTGTCTGAGCCGTTTATTTGCCACTTGTGCATTTTTAGATTCAAGAGTTGTCATTGATTTTTCTCAGCCATTGGGTCTAAAAGTGGACAAGTAGCAGATACATATCTATGCAACAGAAAATATAAACCCATGTTTGTAATTTTAAAACCAGCACACTCACCCTCAACCCGCTTAATTGAGAAAAATGACGGTAGTGAGCTCTTGTTAGCTATTTTAGGTAAGAGAGGATGTAACTATCATTATCCAACTACAACGAGTCTCAGTGTCATTTGACCAACAACGAGCAAAGGTAACTATCGTCTAGCCTTTTTCCCCCCTCCATCCACACAAAACCTAACGGACGCAAAATCGCTTCACTAAATCGAGTAAGGCTCAAAATTTTTGAAGGAAGCATACATGTCTTGAAAAGTGGATATCCCATGACACTTCACTTCCGATCAAAAATCTCCATCCAAAACTAGAGAGACAAAAGTCCAAGCCATCTATTCCCTCTAAGTCGAGGTGCATGCAAGCTGGCCCGGATGAACCTCGGACACCAAAAAAAAAAATCCAAACCATCCATAGAGTTAGAGCTCTGGTCTCAATAGTCCCTTGCTATTTCTGCTCCAAAGGGCATAATAGTTAGCCAAGAAAATCAGATTAAAATGTAATTACAAAATTAGTTTCAGCTTTGTTCTGGAAAACGACTGTCTAGATATCCTCATTTTTGAATGAAGGGTGGAGATGGCCTCTTGATGGTAACTTCATCAGCAAGCTAGGAGATTGATCTGCCTTACAGCTTGAGATTATATCGTTGAATCAAAGAGTCAGCATCACGTTGACACTGATGTGACTCCAATCCCTAGATGGGCAGACAAAATGTGAGGACACTGCACTCGATGATGGTTTTGAACGAATGAGAAGCTTCCTTATCAGCAATGAACATTTAATGATTTTCAGTGCATTCGATGTTGAAATTAATATTGTGATTAATGTATGGACGAAGATAGGCTGGATCTCCTTATAATGTTACTTTCGCCAAGAAGTCTCACTGTGATAGCTGAGTGTCACCACAATATCCACTTCTCAGCAAACATCCTTTCAAGAAGTGCCTAACTAAAAAGAGTAAAATGAACCATCTCAAATCAAGTTTGAGCCCTTGGATCGATTGGATGGTCCATCCGGTTTGATGGCTTGAACCATAGTGGATATAACAATATGCTTGCGTCCTCTGGTAAAGAAATCGAAATCAAAAGAAAACGTTGACAAGTGGCTTAAGGGTTTTATTTTATTTTTTCATTAAAAATGTTTTAAAAATGGTTTGAGGGTTAAATGTTGGAAGGAAAAAATCATTTGTTGTGTACATTTCTCTGCGGCAGTGCACTCTCTATACCAAATAAAATGTTGAGATTAAAAACTTAATTTTAGATTTTAAAAATTCAAAATAGTCTTTTAGTACCTTTGTTTTCTTAGCCTTTTATTTGGTATATATGTGCACGACAAAAAATAGCACACAACAAAGAATGTTTATAGTGAAGAGCTTGATTTAACAGAACTCTTACGTCGAACTTCACCAATTCAAACTGTTCAATAGCTTACAGATCCGAAAATATAGTGAAGAGCATGATTTAACAGAAGTACTCTTACATCGAACTACACTAATTTAAACCGTTCAATAGCTTCCAGATCTGAAAGTTATAGTGAAGAGCTTAGAAATCAAGCTAGTAAAATAAACGATACATAAATGTTAGGAAATCGATCATTGAATAGTGATTATATCATCTAATTCAATGTAGTTCATCAAACCAGATCTCTGAACAAATGAAAATGCCAAAAAAAAAAAACTTAGAAAATGAAGAGATGAGAATCAAAGAGAAATTTAGAACAATTGAAACATACGGATGAAATTGAGAAATGAAAATTTTGGAACGTACAATAAAGAGAGATGAAATTTTGATAGAAATTGACTTGAACCAGTGAATCTTTATATGAAAATTTGAAAAATAAATCCAATCAATATCATCATGAGAGAAATCTGTCAAAAAATGGAATTACAAGTTAAAAAGCGAAAGAATAGAAGAATTGGAAACCGCAATGTACCTTCTTTCTTCAAGTTCTGGCACTTGCCAAAGATATGAAGTATTTGTGATTAAAAAATAATCTTTTAGTATTTCTATTTTCTTAGCCTTTTATTTGGTATATATATGCACTATCATACACAATAAAGATTGTGCATAGCAGATAATGTTTACTCGAATTTAAATGCAGTAATCTTAGATGTTCCATTATTTTGTTTCTTTTTTTTGGCCAAATTTAACTTCTTCTATTTTTACATTTTTTTTTATGAGGTTCATCCGGGCCAGCTTGCGCGCACCACGATTACATCCTCAAATTAATGCCGCCGAATGAGTGCGAACCCAAGACCTCCCCGTGGGAGGTAGAGTCTTTAACCGCTTAACCCATCATTGGCAATTATTTTGTTTCTTAACCAAGAGAGAAGATGATCCATGATTTTTTTTTTTTTGGTAATAATCCATGAATCTTTTAAATCCCATCCACATTGAATTATTATGAAACTTTTTATACTGCATTTAGTTATATAGTTCCACGGATTTTTGTATTGTTTTTTTTATTATTATTATTTTAAATCCATAGATGCAGTATCCATTAAATCAGTGTCATAATTCTATGGATTTAAAATTCGTGAAGTTACCTAATCAAACACTCTTATGTGATTAAAAAAGTGTCCCGCTCTATACAAACTTAATTGGGCTCTGGTTGGCTCAAGTCCCCAATCTATTGTAGTCCATGTCTTATGAAGCTTAACACAAATCTCAAATTTCCTCTGGAAATTCATGGACAATTCTAATAGTAGAAGATACTAAAGTTGACTCAAGCGTAATTCCTAAAGATTGCTCGTTTATCATAATAGATTACAGTATAGGGCTGCAACAAGGTCGGGTTAGGCAAGGTTTTTTTAAACCTACATCTTACGTCGTATACCCTAGTTTTGCCCTGGTGTTGCCCTGACTCTTTTCCTATACCTTCGTCAAACCATGGCCATGACCTTGATCCTAACCCACCAAGCAAAGTCAAGGTAGCCCAAGTTAAACACTTACCTAACCTTAGATCCCCACACTGATCTCGAAATAATATAATAATGCATAATTTAATTTTTAAAATTATCTTTGATTAAAAAAAAAAGGAGAGAGAGAGCCACTTACAGAATTAGGTTTGTAAGAAGATTTTTGTGGTATTTGGTCTTTGGATACTAAGTTCCACCATCATTCCACGACAAGCTAAATCCTGGTTTCATTAAATCCGAACTTCAACATCCACATCCTTCAACATTCAATGATGATTCGGTCAAAGGCGACGGAGACAAATCCAAACTGCTACCAACAACACCCATTAAGATGAGAAACTTCAAGAAGAGAAGCTCTAGTCAAAGACTCGTTTATACCCAATATCAAAAATTAGGACTGGAACTACGGAGACCAAAGGCAATGTAGTTGGGGAGATTCAACCACAAGAGAAGCAAAGCAAAATTCAAATTCAGTTTTTTTTTTTTTTTTAACACGACTGGGTCAAAAGACCCGGTCCTTTGGGGTTTCTTTTACTATTCAAAGATAAAAGTGTAGTGTAGTGTTTAAAATCCTCTATTTTGAGGTGCAGAAGCAACTTATTCTTTATCTTTTAAGGCTCTTTTTGGTATCAATTCTCATTCTCTATTATGCCTATTTAAAATAAATAAGTACAAGAATTCATTTTTGGTCAAGAATGAAAAATGGTTTGGTGAATTTTATCGAAAATAAATTATGAAATGGAAAATAAGTTTGGTGTCAAGATAAAAAATTGTTAAAAATGATAGTAAACAAGTGAGAAAAGAAGGAAAAAGTATGGTTGTTATAAAAGAATGTGTATTGACTATTTTACCCTCATCTTACTTATAGAACTTTAAGTAAACTTACACAAATGAAGATAATGAAATTCTCATCATAATCCATAATGGACAAAAAGTTCATTATGGATTTTGGAGGTTTTTCTATTATTTTAAATAGAAATAAAATTCAAAATAGATGCCAAACAATTTAAAATAATGAAAATTTCTCATAATTGACAATGATAATTGATACCAAAAAGAGCCTAAAATCATTCACTTTCTCATTTACCTAGTTCTTAATTAAGAAATTATTTTCTAATTGCTTCGTAAACAGAAATATTTCATTAAGAGGAGGAAGAAAAAACAAAACTGAATGAATTAAAAATGGATTCATTGTAAATCATTGGAGATGCAGTGTAAGGATGATCGTCATGCTCAAACATCATTTTTTTTTTTGTTACATGCTCAAACCAATGTACATTATGTTGTCGATTTATCGCAGAAATATCGCGATAAATCGGTATGTCGCTGAAGGGCGACACGAAACTGGGGTTCGATACGACATCGACGGAAAGTCATCGAAAAGTCCCCGGAAAATCGTCGAACCGGCGAAGTATCGCCCAAAATCGAACTATCGCCGCTGTTCTTCACCTTCTCCGACTCTGACGACGGTCACCGCTGCTCTTCTTCTTCAGTATCTCTCTCCCTCACTCTCGCCCTTTGCCGGCGACATCCATTTTCAGATATTTCTCGTTAGTTTCAGGTGAAGCAGAGCCCTTTGCGCTGCAAATTTCCGGCCAGCGAATCTCCCCCTCTCTCTCGTTTCAGGTGAAGGCATGAAGCAGTGGACTAGCAGAAAGGAAGATTGTGGTTTGAAAGAAAAAGGGAGAAAAGGTAAAACTACCTGTAACTTGATCGCAGGACTGTAACTTGATCGCAGGAAGTTTAGGAACAGAAACCGAAACCCCTCTGCCTCTTTATAGTTTATCCTTTGAAGAACAAGAGAACGCGGAAACCAGCTCTAATTCCAATATGAACTGAGAATCCGGAAGGAATCGCCGACTAATCGAAGATGTCCCGAGATAACCATGGAACGTGAACAACCTCCTTCAACTTCTGTTTCTTTTTCCTCTCCATCTTCTTGGTCTCGTGTTGAGGATAAGTTGTTTGAGCAAGCTACATCTAGAAGGAACTCCTGATCGATGGTATAAAATCGCCGAAGTATCGACGAAACATCGCCGTGTCGGTGGTGTCGCCAACCACCGACACGGCGACATGAACAGACACATCGAACCTGGGCTCAAACATCATTACCATAATAAATAAACTCTTCAATTTTCTCAATTTCCTCCATTATCTTAATCTTGGACATATGATGTCCAAAACATAATTGTGTAAGACTAAAAAGGGGTAAAGCATCTCAATGATACCATGAAACACCTTTTCACATCTTAGATTTAATTTATGCTTTTCTTTCTAGGCTTCAGTTATTTATTTATCAGATAGAACCAAAAGGTTCATGCAATATTTGTTTACTGTTAACTATTTTGGTCATATCAAATATATTTAATTTGAACAAACGAACTGCATGACATAAGTCATAAGATGATGAGAATTCATGCCTTGTATCGATTTTATTTTTTTTTTTTCTTTTTTTTGAAAATGAGCCAAACAATGAATTTCATTATTGCTTGAATTTCTATGTGAGTAAATATTATTGTTGTCACCACCAAGGGGTTTGCACAGTTGACAATGATCAACGCCTATTAGTGAAGAGGTCAAGGTTCAACCTTCCCTAAAAAAAAGAAGAAAAAAAAACCGAACCAAACCAAACCCTAGCGGAGTATTTTGTTTGCTGCGAATCGTGCGATAATAACTGTCTGACCCATTTATTTGCTACCTGTCCAGTGTCCCTTATTTAGATCTAAGAATTGTCAATGATTTTTCTCAGCCATTAGGTCTAAAAGTTGACAAGTAGCAGATACATATCTACGCAACAGAAAATATAAACTCATGTTTGTAATTGCAAATCCAACACACTCACCGTCAACCCGCTTAATTGAGAAGAATGACGATAACGAGCTCTTGTTATCTATTTTAGGTAAGAGAGGATGTAACTGCCATTATCCAACTACGACGAATCTCAATGTCATTTGACCAACTATGAGCAAAGGTAACTACCGACTAGCCTTTTTCCCCCTCCATCCACACACAACCTAACGGACTGCAAATCGCTTCACTAAATCGAGCAAGGCTCGAAAATTTTGAAGGATGCATACATGGCTTGAAAATGGATGTCCCATGAAACATCACTTCCAATCTAAAATCTCCATCCAAAACTGCAGGGACAAAAGTCCAAGCCATCCAGAGAATTAGAGCTCTGGCCTCAATAGTCCATTGCTATTTCTGCTCCAAGGGGCATAATTGTTAGCCAAGAAAATCAGATTAAAATGTAATTACAGAATCAGTTTCAGCTTTGTTCTGGAAAGCAACTGTCTAGCACAGATGGTGATGTTGCTGTGTGCTAAGCCCAAGCTCACCAGTTCTTGAGTTTGAGTCTGCTAACAGGAAAGCCACAACCCCCCCCCCCCCCCCTCTTCTCCCTCCCTGACCAGCAACAATTTAAACTCATACCTGTGTGCTAGAATACAATAACAAAGCAGTAAGGGTAGGGTCCAAAGCAGAAGATTTAGAGAGACTGGAAGAAAATATGTTATAAATAAAGGGGCACATTCAGCTATGTCTTGTTCATCAAACAGATCTGTGTTTGCTAAGAACTAAACATAAACCAGGTGAATCTCAGAAGGGAACCGCACATGTTGAAGGAGACGTCAGAAAATTCATCTTGAAAATCAGTATGCAACATTGGTTTGGCAACGGCTCCACTACATAAGAATGTCGAGGGTAACAATTTCAAACTTCTTCCCTGTTCGTGTACTCATATCCTCCCTCTCCTCACAGGAAGGGGTTTATTACTAACTAAATTTGAGGATTACAAGTGAAACAGAACAATAAATCAAATATCACTATACAAGGAGGCAGTCAGTCTTCCTCACAGCCCCGAAATACCCAAAACTTGTGGGGTGCTGAAGAGGCATTCCACACAAAAATCACTTAAACATGCTGACACAGTCAGAAAGAATTCCTGCACAAGACCCAGAGGAAGTCGATGTTTCTCATGTCACCAATGAATCTGTTATATTTGCACAAATCACCACCTCCAGAAAACCTCCAGCACAGCAACTGCAAGAATTTTTAACAAGTATGCAGTGGCATGCATTGCAGCATGGAAGATATTTATCACCATAATCCTGACCTCTTCATCACTGACACCACAGCTAGCTGAACTAAATTCATTTAATCTTCATATAAGCCCCCAATATTTTCTGCTGAAATCCATTGGACTGAATAACGAGACTCATCTAAGCATAGTCTACTTTCTCAGCATTGGCAGAATTTCCACTGAAATTTCTTGTCTCTGTTATCCGATATGGTGGTATCAGTTTTGGAAAGTAGACAGCAACTAGTATAGCTCCTGTCTTCTCAAGCAGATATTCTCAGGAGGTACATTCTCTTCATCATGCTTTGATACTTCCCCATTTCCATTGCAAAGCCGGGTTGATAATGATGGGGATATGGGTGTGTAGTTATTACCTACATGAATGGGAAACATTAAGTAGAAGGTCCCAGATAGTTGAAAATTTCACAAATTGATTGTCTCATGATACTTTGATAGTATGGCTAAACGAGCAGAAATTAGCAAATTCATCATTAACCTATAAAAGATGGGCTCCTCTCGAAGTCTTTTGTCACGTGCAATAAGATGGTCCCAGAAAGCACAACAATAAAGCCGCATATTTCAGACACAATGCTCCCCGCACTTTGGCTATCCCAGTCCTGACACAAGCTACCAGAACCAAAAGTGAGAAATTCACCAGAGAAAGGCTATTTCTTAATATTTCAATTCAACTTTCTGTATATCCTAGCATGCTGGGGCTATTTCTTCTGATATTTATTTCATCAATTCAACTTTCTACATATCCGAGCATGCTGGACTTAAAATCAAAGAGATGACCAGACCCAAGCAATTCTATGTTTTGGATAGGTTGGGGTTTCAACCCAATAAGCTAATCCAGAAAGGAGTCACTTTGTACAATGAGAAGAAATGGCGCCTCAAACACTATATGAAACCAGTAGGGAAACGGTCTGTTTATACCTTGAACATTATGACACTTGCAAGAATAGTAAGTGAGGTGAACATGACGTAATATATGGGAGACACAATTGCAGTGTTGAAGGTGTCAAGAGCCTGAAACAATGAAGGAGGTTAATGAAAGAATTCATAATAAGATGGGACTGAAACCGCGGGGGGGGGGGGGGGGATGTAAATTGATTGCGTTAAACTAGGAAACTAAAGCATTTTTCATTTAGTGACAAATAAAGTTTGCAAGAAACAGTTAACGAGTAAATTTGAATAAACTCAAATTATTCACCAGGTAAGAGTTGAAGCTGTTTGAAGTCTACAACAGCTTCAAGAATTTATAAACTCACAAGATACAGTTAATGGAGAAATTTGAATATAAACTCTAAAATTATTTACCAGGTACGAGTTGAAGTCTACAACAGCTTCAATTATTTATAAAGGTTTAATGTAGGACTTGATTTTTGGCAAGAAAAAGAGACATGTGCAGCCTCCATACCAGCCCCTCCAGGTACATTGTTGTCATTTCAATTTCACAGATTTATTAGTGAAGCTCTGTCAACCATGACATATATGATAGTACATGACGTTCAACTGTCATACAGTTATTAAATACAATCACAATAAAGCTTTTATTTTCTTTCTAGGACTAGATTTTAGAAATTAAGTATGCATCTAAGTCCTTTTTAATCCCACAAAACGGAAAAACTAAACCTAACCCAGAAATCAGCGCAATTCGAGCTGGATCCTTTCAACATCCTGTTAACTGGTCCTCAGTCTTTCTAGGTTATATTATTCTGAGAACGGATTCTAAGTTACTGTTGAAGGTTTATTTTCCCATTTCCTCTCTTTCTTCTTCATTATCATTGCTGGTTCTTCCTCTTCCTCTTCTTTTGAGGTTCTCCCTTCTCCTCTTTACTCCTACCTTCTCTTCTCTATTCAAACACTTGGGCAGTAGCAACCCCCCCCCCCAACCAAGAAAAAGAAACCTTCATTTATCATGGTAGGGGAGTGAATAATGTAAATTTACATTATTTATTGTTGCATTATTTATCTTCTCAATGCTTACATCTTTTCTTGCTGTTGGTGACTCAGAAGTAATACTCAAGCATCCTGTCACCCAATGGCCCAGGCTCCCCTCCACACCTTGAGTCACCATGACATATTGTTAAGTATGGAAACAGTCTCCCAATGAAAGTAGAGGTGAGACTGTATACATTATAACCCTCCCACACCCTAAGTGGCAGGAGCCTCATGCACTAGATATGCCTTTTTAGTTTTGTTAAAGTTGCCCACCTGAGTAGTACTGATGGGGAAGAAAGAACAATGGGCAACTCTCCAAATGCTATAACAACTAAGCCACTTTTGTTGTGGGTATCATGCCCAAATAAAGGAAGACGTTTGGTGCATCAAATTCGCAGCTTGAACCTCAGTGGTGCATCAAGTTCGCAGCTTGAACCTCAGCCTTTGTGCATCAGGTCACAGCTGTCACTAGGGGGGAAAAACCCTAGCTAAACCCCTTCTACAGTGATTATAGGATCTCATAAGTCATAATATCAACCCTACAAACATTATGAAGTTCTATACAACAACAAAACTCAGCTTTATCCCAACTAAGAGGGGTTGGCTTAATGGATCCTTGCCCCCAAATCAGCTCATTCAGGGCCATGCTTGATAGAAGGCATATGCTATGCATGTCCTTCCCATCACTTCTCCTGGGGTCATTTTTTGGTCTACCCCCAGCTCTTTTATTCTTCTTATCTGAATTAAATCACTATCCTATAATGGAGCATCCAAAGGCCTTTGTTGAACATTCCTATGCAACCTAAAATGGCTTTCTTGTAACTTTTCCTGTATTGGAGCTGCTCCCAAATCAGCTCCAATATTGATCATTCTGTACTTTCTCTTTCCTAGTTTTGCCTGCATCAATTTTAATATCCTCCTTTACAATTCACTTCTATCTACATGACACTTGTGAACTACCTAATGTTCTGCACCTGATGTAAACCCATATTTAGGTCTAAGGGTAGGAATTTCCCTAAATCTAAGGGCTGCCCAGGAAATTCCAGCAAAGGTGAATGGGTATCCTAGGGTGGTTTATAGGGTGTTTTATCACTCTCAAGCTGTGCTGTAGTGTGAATACACATCTGGACTTTTTAGCAAAATTCAGAAACTAGGGTTGGGGAGGTTTTGGCTAGAGTAGTAAGGAAGGTAGGGGAGGTCCTAGATGAGGTCACAGGGGTTGGGGAAGGGGAACAGGGGAGTTGTAGGGGTGGGGGAAGCTGCTGTGAAGTGCAGCAGCAAGGGCAGGGGTAGGGAAGGTTGCACAGAAACATGAGAGGGCTGGGGGCTCTTGCGTGAGAGAGAGAGAGCAGGGGATGGGTTGGGGAATTTCTATACTTACTTGATTAATGCTGGAATTCGACTCTGGCTTCTTGTCTATTGATTGTAGAAGGCTGGAATGAAGAAGAAGAAGAAGCTGATATTGCACAATTCTTACTCAACCAAGGCCCCTTCAACTAGGAAACCCTGATCCCAAACTCCACAATTTTATTAATCATCAAAAGTGAAAATTACATAGACTGCTAAGCTATTTATAGCTTCAAAAGACTCTAACTTACGTGGGATTCCTTAATAGATAAGGATCCCACCACTTGACCAATACTCTTGGATTGGACTCTAAATGCTTAAAAAGACCTTAACTCTAGGTGGGAATCCTTCATAGATAAGGATCCCATGACATACAGGGACTATTGATTTGAAATCTGCTAATAAAGACACATGTTAAAACCAGACTTCAAGTTAACTTAAATAAGCACATGCTGAATTCTTTTTCATTAAACTCTTAGGCACATGCTAATTAAGATAACAAGGACTCAACAAAACAACTTTTAATCAAAACAAAACTCCTAAGACCAATCCAAACACAACTTAACTTACAAATTTAAACTCCACTAAAAGTTTAGAATTAATCTAGAAAAAATTCCGGCATTAAAAAGGCGGGCAGAATGCCCAAACTACCCCATAATAGGGGTTTGGCCAGGTTAGGGTGGCTTCTTGGAGCCATCCTAGGTGCCCCACTTAGGGTTTCGGTAAAGGGGGGTGTTCCTTGTGTTCACATTAGCACCAGTCACATGACAACCTTATAAAGTTTAAAAATGAATATGTCGATCACACAAAATACCAAATGCACTCATCCACAAATATCTTTCTAATTCTCCGCAAGACATCATCCTCTTTATTCATGATAGAACCAATCACCTAAAATAACCACTTTATGGAACCTCCATTTCATTGATTTAACCACTTCAATATCCTGTCATTTATAAACCACATACACCATTTTCATCCTACTTATCCCTTCCTCTTTCTCTAGATTTAAAATAGTCAAATGAGACTTGTGACGCATGACCTCTTCCCCACAAGTATGGGATTCCCAACTGAGTAACCCTCCTAGGGTCCCATTCTACTTGTCTTAAAGACCTTTTGATTCCAAGACTGATCTCCAAACTCACTTGGTGCACTCCCTCCTTTTGTCACATCCACAAAATGATATCATCAGGAAAAAGATAACACCAAGGAGCTTCATCTTAAGTGTCAATGTTAAAACCTCAATAATAAGCATAAGAAAAGAAGAAGGGGGGAGGAAAGACGGAAAAAAAACCCTTAAAATTGGTACTTGATGTAACCCAATTGCAGTTGAGACTTTACTACCTTGACCCATCCACAATCCTTTGACAACCAAACTCCCCACATGATCAAACATATCACTAAGTATGTCCACATATTTACTTGAAACATTTCCCTTCTCTAGTATTTGCCGCCTTGCCAGATTAACTCTACAAGGACTCTATCACAAGTTTTTCTTAGGTGAATAATGTGTATAAAGATCTTTTTGCAATCTCTAAATCTTTTCATAAGTCTCCTAAGTAAATAGCTTCAATCATGGATCATCTTGGCATAAAACCAAATTGGTTCTCTATAATAGTAGTTTCTTAAATCAGGTGGGTTTGAAAAACTCAACGTATTTCCGAGGTATTACTCATTTGTTTTATGTCTCCATGGAAGATATATATTGACTCTCTAAATGCTATTGATATGATTCATTTATGGTTCTCTTAGTGCAGTTGCATTAGAAATAATCCCCCGCATGAATTCCTATGTGTAAGCTAAAATGGACCCCAATGAGCTGGAACTGATCTTTGAGTGGTTATATTATCTATATTTTTGGGTTTAATTGTAATGGGCCTAATACAGAAGTCCATAAAGTGGGGGAGTTGTAGTGCATGTGATTGATAGTTACATGTTTGAAGTTGACTAGAATACCACTAGCTAGCCAAATAGAATTTTGTTTTGATTTTGCTTCATTAATATATGAGTGCAGAATCTGACTTTTGAAGAGTTTTGTGTTGTTGAGCAATGCATACAGGAATCATATATATATATCTGATTTTTCTCTTCTTTCTCTCTCATTTCTTTTGAGTGGATAGCTCTCATCTGTTTTAGCTGCCTTACCATCGACTTTATTTTTCCACTTAATAATACAGATTCTTCTTTTACCTCATATCTTATCACAAGTTCAATCGTTGGGCCTGATTGCATCAGAAATCCAAATTTTGTATTTTCAGGTCGTATTAATAAGAGTATCAGACTGCAAGCAACAGTCTTCACACCGACATAAACATGGCAAGGTAAAACAGCAAGGACTTTTTTTAATTCACAAGGGTTCTACCCAGTACAACAAAACTCTCCACTTCTACTAATCTCAATATGTTAACCAACAACCTTGCAAGTCCTTGATGATAAAAGTACCATATAATCTTCTTCTTTTTGGATGCTTAAATAATTCATTACCAAAGAGAAAATTTTACAAGAGTACAAGCAACAAGCAACCGACAAGCAAGCAACAAGCCCGGACAAAGCGAGAAAAAAGCCTCAACTAACAAGCAACCTAAGAGGCATGGAGCTTAGCAACTAGTTAGAGCAACAAATGAAGCAAACTAGATACACAAGCATAAGAGGCCCAAGGTCGAACAAAGACAATGAGCCAAGCAAGGATTTAAGGGCAACAATAATAGCAACTTGTTACATAGCACAAGTGATCCATAGCCAACCATAAGACTAGAAAACAACCATGGAAGTGGACCAAAAGGGGCCCAGCTGAACCGATGCAGTCTCCCGATCCAACAGAGCAATAGGAAGCTTAGTTAATCTTAGTTCTTGATTTCTATCTCATCTTTAACCATCCTAGAATTTCTTGATGCCAGACTGCCAGTTAATTTTCCTTCAATAAATATTTGAATCATCAAGAGAGACAGGTAGAATCGGAAATTGGTAGAAAACAAACGTGTCTCTGTTAGTTGCATCTTAAATTGTTAATCAGACAATTTCTCAACGTGCTTGAAACATTTTCTATGGAAGAGTAGATAATTCTATCTAAACTGCCTTTAAATTTTTTATTTACCAACACCCTTCAAACTTCTTCTTGTAAGTCCTTGAAACGTATATGAGCACTGAATAAAAATTTGTCTTCAAATCATGAGTACTTGATTTTCCATTGATGTAACCTTAGAAGGACTAAGGGCCAAATAGCAGAACCTTTGAACAGAACCAGCTCAATGTGGGCAGAATTAGGGATAGGGTTTCCAAAAGGGCAAACCAGGTGTCGAAGCCTTCCACATAACTACACAAGCAGAGTCCCTGAAGGGCAGTTTTCCTACGCAACCTTACCCCTTTTTTCTTTTTTCTTTTTTTTCTCTTTTTCCTTTTTTTTTTTTTTTCTGGGGGGGGTCGGAGGGAGGCGCTGAGAGGCTGTTTCTACACCTTGACCTCAGGCTAAAGCTGTGATCCACTAACTACCGGACATGGATTAGGATTGGGTATAGAAGGTGCTGGTTTCAACGTCAATCCAACTTTTAGAGCTAAACTGATGGCTGGAATTGGAGATCTAAAGGGGTTCTTGGGAAATTTAGCTTTTGCTTGAATTTATGGATCAAGGACAAGTTGGGGCTTTGGCGGGGACCGGATGGGGCCTTTATTGAGGGAATGATGTTCCTAATATATGAAGGAATTCTGATGGTTAGAATGGCTGGAATTTAGGTTTGAAGTTTCTAGTTTGGGAAAGTTTTGATTGAACAATGAAATAAATAGTTGGATCTCACATATATGGAATTTGGACAGTACACTTGAGTTAGGGTATGGATGATGTCCAAAGGAGATGTAGATCCAATGCTTGGATTAGCTGTGCAGAATCTTCTCCAAAAAAAAACCTTGCTTATGACCTAGAAGATCAGGGGATCTAATTCGTCTACCGTAGTTGCAGTCCTTTAGTGGCAGCAGCTTTTGCTGGAAAAATGAGTAATCAACTATGTTGAAGGAGAATTTTAATGAAACCTCCCAAGCTTCTCATCAACAAGGAGTACACGGGCCCCGACCAGTCTTAAGCAACTTAGTTACCAAGCAAATAGCATCCTAGAATTGCAGCAATAACTAAGGAAGAACATTCTCACACACAAGAGAAAAAGGCAGCAGCAGCAGCAGCAATTGAAGCAAAGATTTCAACTAAACTGATTGTAATAGGGGGGTAATCAGCCTATTGTAACTTTCAACAGAAAAGGAAAACCACAAAGCGGAGATTTAGCTAACAGACTATTGCAATTTCTAATTTAAAAGAAAACTACTTAGCCAAAACATAAGCAGTGATCCCCTACTCAAATTGTGGCAGAATTTGAGGTTCCTAATCAACTGCTAAGCTCACAATCATGGGTATAATTAAGTTGCGCTCAATACTGAAATTGTTGAATCTTTAAAACAGAAAATGAACTACACAAATAGACCCAACTTCTTACTCAACCTATATACCAATATTCTATCCCTCAACCCCAGCCCTATCCAACCATCAATCATCTTTTGATCAAGTTTCACCCCTCATGCAAGGATCATGCAACAACAATTTTAGACCCTTTACACCTGTAGATCTGTGATATTCCCCACTACTCTTTTAGCCTGTCCCCTGGATTGATTTGGCAGTTTCAGCTTAGTTTATGAAATCAATACAAAGGCCTGAGTTTGCCAATTGCATAGAGACATTTTGCACTATCACTTACATTATCTCAGACCTAATCTTTACATCCCTATTCCATTATTAGTCCCCAAACTGCTATCTACAATCTGACTGATTTTTATTCCGTCACATACCTTTTTCCTTCAGCTTTTACGGCTGCCTTGAAAATCTCAGAAGTGCGATTTATCCTCTCATTTAAGACCTGTCCTGGACTATTTCAAGCTTTCAAATCTGTCCTATTGAATGTCACATCAAATATAATTGCACCAAGACGTGGTCATATAGAAATCATCTACTTCCCATAGAAGACTCTAGGCACCATCAACCGGTTTCTTTTTAAAAATGCTTCAGAAAATTTGCACTGAAATTTATATTAAACAGAAATAAAAATATTTTCTCACAGGATGAAATCTTTGTATTGTCATGAAACCAGAGGCACGATTTGGGTTGGGTTCCTCTTTTCCATATCTTCCCACAATTTAACAGGAAACCAAAATATGTTAGTTAAAGAAATATTATTAGAGGCTAGTGAAACAAGCAAATTCACTAAAAAGCTACTTCTCACCCTTTGCCATGAAAGTATCCCACACCATGGTTTGAAAGATCTACCAGGCAAGTGCTTAAGTATGGTTTTTTCAACATATTACTCATCATAAGGTTCTGTATCCTGGTCCTTAGTGTAAGACAAATGTCTCAGAAGTTTAAACTTAAAACAGTCCACAAGCCCTGTTGCTTAATGCCAAAGATCCTATTTTATAATTAACTAGAGAAAATATTGAAAAGGAAAGAATCTAGAACAAAAATATGCATCAGGCCAGAGAACATACAATTGCTAGTGGTAAGTTTTCAAATTGTACAACTCACAAAACTCAATCACGATGAGAGTTAAAATTTGCTCGATGGAAAATGGAAACACTCTTGACTCCAATGAAGGGGCATTTACCACAACAGTAATCCATATTTTCACATCCCTTTTGACATGTGAGTACACTTCAATTAGCAGCCCTAGATGGAATACCAGTTGATCATAAACTTGCAGACCGAAAGATGAACTCTTCTAAGCATGAAAACAGTAATGACAAGAATAACTCACACTAACCTTGTTGAGATAATTCATTTGAGTAACAACACATGTAATCACCACCACCATAAAAAACCACGTCTCTGGGTATATTAATTGATTATCACCCTCAAAAGTTAATTTGAGGGAAATCCCAAGGGCCTTAACACTCATCACCTGCAGAGTAAACAATGCTCAATTCAATTAAAGTCAACTTAGCTTTTATTTCCATTGAGCTATGTTTTTAAAGCTACTGGATGATACTCTTTAGAATAATAATGCAAATACTATGAACACTCTGGTCCTTTTAGCTCCTGATCAAGAGCAAGTAGCTAAGTAACACTGGCAGTCTGGCATACTGGTGAACCAACTGTAACTTCATATGAGCTTATCAATATCTATAATGAACAGTAATCATTATTCCACTAGTTACAGTAATTAAATCTAGCAAAACTAGGTCTCAAGGAACGTTTGGAGGTTACCCCTCTTCAGCACCTTCACCTTTTTTCTTTTCTTCTTCTTCTCTTTTTTTTTTTTTTTTTTTTCCTCTCCCTTTTGGGTAGGGGGTTCTCAAGTACCTATTGCAGAAACTAGAGAGTTGACCAACTCACCGAGAGGGAGCCCATCAAAGAACAAATGCCTGTAAAAACCAGCACATTTGTATGTCCACATATTGGTGCGAAATGGAAGACTAGAATGAAAACCAGCACAATCACTGATGCCACGTAAAGCAAAAATGCTGAAACATGAACAAGTCGTTTATTAACATTATATTCAAAAGAAGATGAGGAAACTGACAAGAAAGTGAGCAACTCTGACCTGTTTGTGTCGCCATATTCCATATTTGCTGAACTGAAGTGATTGCACCCTCTTCTGGTGCGTGGAGAACAATAATGATTGAACCAGAAATGCACATTACACAGCCCAAGATCCCCAATTTATGTAACTTCTCTTTTAACATAAAGTGAGCCAAAACAGCACTATACCAGCCATCCAACCCATCACAAATGTCAATAAGAAGCATAATGACCTTATAAAGTAATAACATAAATACCTGTAAGAACTTGAACAGATTAGAAAGACCAACCTACCTGACAATAATGCTCAAGGCTCCAAGTGGGGTAACAAGAACTGCTGGGGCAAATGCATAGGCCACAAAATTTGCAACCTCTCCCACAAACACTAAACAGATTAAACAAACAGATATAGCAGACGGTCAGTGACAAGACCAAAGGCCAAAATGAACAACAGTGTTTGTATTGGTTACTCCAGCCAATAATGTATACGAAAGAGATGAGACCCCCAAGATGAACTCAAAAGATTGGGGCGGGTGGGGGTGGTGGGGTGGTGATGGGGTGATTTGAAATCAGTAGCTTAAGAGAGAGCCATATATGAATTGGTGTTCACCCTTAAGATAAACTCGCATTGCTGAAACAAGCGAGAAGAAAGTACTAAATTTCCGAAACCAAGCTCGAAATTATTACAAAAATTAATAACCTAACCTAGGAACAGCATAACAACAAATGAAAATGAAACATTCTCAAACAAAAAGGCTTCGAATTTTACTTACTCGTGCACATCCCTGCCCACCAGAGAGGTTCCAAAAGATAAGAATACCCACCAACTCCTGCAGAAACAAAAAATCCAAAGAAACCCATTAATGAAAACCACAAGAAAACAAAAACCCATAAACAAATTCTCAAGTCAGTCCAAAAGTAGAATCAAATCTCACCTGCCCGAACTCCAGAAGCAGCAGCTGCTCGTTTCAGACCCTTCTTCTTAATTATGAAGCTTGCCCCTATAAAAGCACTAGAACTAAGAGCCAAAATGAAACCTACTAGATTGTCTTGAGAAGAACCCATCTTTCAAATGTTCTCTCCTTCTTCTTATCCCTTTTCCTTCGTGGAATTCCGTTGAGAAATTTCAGATCATCGGTGTCGTCGTCCTCCTAGCCATCGCCGATATCCTCTGTTATTGTTGGGTAATCTGAGAACAGTGTGATTCCATTTCAGACAACATATATAGTCTTCACTCGTTTCAACTCTACAATCAGCACCTTCTATCATCAATGATGGTAATAAGATTGTTCCTGAGCATATGGAATCTGCGAGGGCTATGACCCACAATGGAATAACCTAGCTGTCCATATCATTCTTGCTTTCTTCCCTCTATTAATTTTGGTTTCGTGTTCTGTTAATTGATTGGCTTTTTCCTATGGGCTAATGGAAGAATCCAAAGCCAAGGAAAACGCCGAACGGTCAACAGTAAGGAAGACGATTGTCTACGTTTCTGAAATCTTGCACCGGAGAAGGGATTTTTTTTTAATTATTCTGTTCTGTTTATACCATTTAAATAAAGAGGGGAAAGGCAAGGAATGTCCCATGAGATTAATGATTTTCCTGAAGAAAAAAAATTATATAATAATAGCAAACATGCAACCGCTCATATGTCTAAGAGCCAATCAGCCTTTTGAGAAAAAATGAGCATGAGATATGTTACCAAAAAAGTAGCAAGAGATAAATAAAACCTTAATTTCATCTAGGAAATGCCGTGATTAGAGCCAATTGCTTCTGGATAGAGATGCTTACGTTTATAAACGTTGCTTAATGGGTTTGTGCTACTCTTCTGCATTTCAATGCTACTCTTCTGCATTTCAAAGAATTTTAAATTTTAATTTCAAAGGGATTGGCTTATTTGGCAAAAGCGTCCCATTGTATGAGGTCAAAGGTAAAAAAATCAAATCCAATCTTTTGGACTCAGGACAAAGTCTTGTCATATATTTAAATTTTAAAGTAATTTTCATTTAGACTTGTTATTGAGATTTGATTTAAGTTATTTTTAAGGGTAATTTTCATCTGGACAATCCCTGTAGTATAGAAAAAGTCAATTTAAGGACAAATTATCACTTTTATGACAAATTTGCCTTTTTTTTATTTTTTTTTATTTTTAAATTTAAACAAAACATGAAAAAAAATGAAAAAAAAAAATTCAAATTCAAATTCAAATCTTTGAACCAGAGAAATGCGATTGTTAGCATTTGAAATCAAAAGAGTTGTTTAAGATCGAAACATCATGCCATTCAAAATCAAAAGAGTTGTTTAAGATCGAAACACATGCCATTCGAAATCAAAAGAATTATTTAAGATCGAAACATCATGCCCTTGAACCTCGCGTCGAAGCTCTGCCACTTGAAGTTTTCTTAACCCTTCGAGCCATGGAATCACATCTTTCTTATCGTCGGAAGTTTCAGATTTGTCTTCTCCGATACAGTCTTATCTTCGAGCCATGGAATCACATCTTTCTTATCGTCGGACGTTTCAGATTTGTCTTCTTATCGTCTTTCGCCATGAACCGGTGTTTAAGGTCATGATACTTCTGTTTATAGTTCTGTGGCTTCCAAAGACGAAGAGAAGTGTTTCGGTTCTGTATTTCCATAGCCACAGAGTCCCAACTATTGGTTCCATGACGGTTAATGGCACATGCCAACAACAGCTTCTCCCAAATCCCCAATGATTGCTTCACAACATCTTCGACTTTAGCCATGGTTTCTCATATCTGACGCTCCATCAACCTTTCTGCAATTTGTAGATAATTTTTTTTTTTCAAAACTAGGGTTTTTTTCCCTTTTTATTTCTCTTCGGATTTCTCGTCACTTAATGAAAATTTACTTTTTTCAAATTCTTGAATCTTGTTTCCACTTACCTGAGTTTTCCAAAGTAGCCCCGTGAAGCTAGAGAGTTTAAGCTAAGGATTCAAAGTTTAAATGAGTTGAATGAAGAAACATTTAAGTGTTTGATGTTCTTAGAGCAGTTGTGGTGTTTCGCTACAAGTTCGAAGAACGGGATTTTGAGAATCACAAATGAATATTAACTTCTTTTTTTT
The DNA here is from genome assembly GCF_041222555.1 of Hakea prostrata. NCBI lineage: Eukaryota > Viridiplantae > Streptophyta > Magnoliopsida > Proteales > Proteaceae > Hakea > Hakea prostrata. The sequence goes on along the minus strand of NC_142609.1, from coordinate 18,333,875 downwards.
TTTCTTTTTTTTTCTATGTTTTTTGTTTAAATTAAAAAAAAAAGGGTAAATTTGTCATGAAAGTGATAATTTGTCCTTAAATTGACTTTTTCTATAGTACAGGGGAGGTAGATGTAAAGTTTCAGTTTTTTTGGACTAAAAATGACATAGACCAAACCTCATGGGGTCCAGATGAAAATTACCCTATTTTTAATTCAAAAGAAATAATATTTTGCATTTGTCTCTCCTATGGTATATATAATACCAATTAAGGACAATGGGTCATCATTTTTTTAATAAAAATGCCCTTATAGTTTTTTAATTTTCTTTTTTCAATTTCTTAGCTACTCGGTGAGATCAACACCTCTTAGTGAAGAGGTCGTGGGTTTGATTATACTTGATGATATATTATATAATATCCTCATTCTTTATATATATTTCAGAAAAAGAGGATGTCATGTATCCATAAATCATCTAGCGGTGTACTGAGAAAATCTCTTGCAAACCTTCCTTGTTGTTCGATGAAATCCATTTCCACAAGAAAGCAAAATCTAAAAGAAAATACTAATTACTCGTATACAAGAGATAAAACGTCGTTTCTGCTAGAAAATCCCTATGATAAGAGCCAATTGTTTCTAGATAAAAAAGCTTACATGTATAACTTGCTTAATGTGTTTGTTTTTTTTCATCACTTCGAAAAATAAGTCGTTCCAACTTCAAGGGATTGGCTAAGTTGTAATGGCCTAGCCAATGATTGGTTAGTCAAGCGGTTAAAGACCGCCCTCCCACGAGGAGGTTAGTTCCCACCTCATAATAACAAGCTACTTTAACCCCGAGGGGTGGCTCAGTTGGCAAAGCCCAACGCTTCCATGTAGGAGGTCAGAATTCGAATCCCCTCGGGGCCTGGGGCGAAGCCCTGCCTATATTAATTATATAAAAAGGGCCTTGAGGATGTAGTCGTGGTGTGCGCAAGCTGGCCTGGATGAACCTCATTTCCAAAAAAAAAAAAAAGTTGTAATGGCCTATTAATGAATGTTCTCTAATTTATTCCATTCTCAAAACTAAGAAATTGAACTCCAAAACCAAGGTCAAGGGAATTGTATGATAGATACTAGGATTTGTATTTCATTATGCTCGAATGTGCTTATGTTATTCTATGATTGAACATAAATTATATATTGTATTCTTGCATTCATTTTTACTTTTTCATGCATTCATTGGGACCATGGAAATGAGATTGGCCACATGTGGCTTATAACCTTGAGCATAGTGTTATATATTTCCATTCATTAAATTCTATAATAAAAATATTTGCATCCATCAAATTTAGTAATATGATTATTAAATTTACTCATGAAAAGTGGATATGATTGTGGATGAGATATGGTTTGGTGTAATTATTGTGCATATATAATGACATGGCAAGGGTTTATGTAAATGATGTGGGCATGGGATTCAGCATGTTTGACATAATGTATGTGTGGAATCATATGGAATGCATAGCTTGATAAATCTTGACATGCTACAGTCCTACCAATGGGGAAATTGAGGTTGGGTCAACTAGTGGTGTGGATTTCCATATTTGTTTATGATTTATGTTTACGCTATGAGTGATGTGATGTAAGGGTGAGAGTGATGAGAGTGATGAGAGGTGATCAGTGTAGTGTTATTAAGCAAAAACTAAATCTATCAGGGGCCACAAGGTAACACTAGTAAGGTGTTTTCCAGAGTAAGGACCAAATCTTTGGGGGGGGATCTGGAGGAATGCTAATAGGGTTGTTGCTAACCCAAAAAAAATGCCAAATCATTGAGGGTTAGTGTCTTCTAATATTGAGTAGCATGATGAGTAGAAGACCTATGCATAACTAGGTAATTACACCCTTGAGGGGTTTTATATCTCCGCCTTTGTGGCGTGTCTGTGTCTGTGTTGATGTCCACCTTTGTAGTGTGTCTCAGCAGGCGTTGGTGGTGGATAGGTTTATCATATCCATTGTGTTTTACTGGCTTTGTAGTAGTTACAATCAGTATCACAAGGATTTATTGGGCTTGACCCATCCTCAAATTTTATTTTTCTGCTTTTGTTTGGTGTTTGTGTTCGTATTTTCTTTAAAGGTTATGAATGAATGTTGAACTTTTGGCCAAAAAAAAAATACCATGTCACGACCTTTCCTAGCCGGGGCAAAGGTGTTGGGGTAGTAACACATGGCGGTTGCACGATGGGTGCTAAGGAGAGACATGCATTGTTGTTTGCGATTCCAAAGTAAGGGTCAAATCTATAAAGGCTGCAAATCAACAATAATTCACCATTCACTGCATTGTATACTACCAAGGGTAATTTTCATCTGGACCCCCTGAGGTTTGGTCTATGTCATTTTTAGTCCAAAAAAACTGAAACTTTGCATCTACCTCCCCTGTACTATAGAAAAAGTCAATTTAAAGACAAATTATCACTTTCATGACAAATTTACCCTTTTTTTAATTTAAACAAAAAAAATAGGAAATAAAAATGAAAAAAAATTAATATTCATTTGTGATTCTCAAAATCCCGTTCTTCAGAACTGTAGCTAAACACCACAACCGCTCTAAGAACATCAAACACTTGAATGTTTCTTCATTCAACTCATTTAACTTTGAATCCCTAGCTTAAACTCTCTTGCTTCACGGGGCTACTTTGGAAAGCTCAGGTAAGTGGAAACAAGATTCAAAAATTTGAAAAAAGTAAATTTTCATTAAGTGACGAGAAATCCGAAGAGAAATAAAAAGGGAAAAAACCCTAGTTTTGAAAAAAAAAAATTATTCATGAATTGCAGAAAAGTTGATGGAGCGTCAGATATGAGAAACCATGGCTAAAGTCGAAGATGTTGTAAAGCAATCATTGGGGATTTGGGAGAAGCTGTTGTTCGCATGTGCCATTAACCGTCATGGAACCAATAGCTGAGACTCTGTGGCTATGGAAATACAAAATCGAAACACTTATCTTCGTCTTCTGAAGCCACAGAACTATAAACAGAAGTATTATGATCTTAAACACCGGTTAATGGCGAAAGACGATAAGAAGACAAATCTGAAACGCCGACGATAAGAAAGATGTGATTCCATGGCTCGAAGATAAGACTGTGTCGGAGAAGACAAATCTGAAACTTCCGACGATAAGAAATCCGACGATAAAAAAGATGTGATTCAATGGCTCGAAGGGTTAAGAAAACTTCAAGTGGCAGAGCTTCGACGCGAGGTTCAAGGGCATGATGTTTCGATCTTAAACAACTCTTTTGATTTCGAATGGCATGTGTTTCGATCTTAAACAACTCTTTTGATTTTGAATGGCATGATGTTTCAATCTTAAACAACTCTTTTGATTTCGAATGCTAACAATCGCATTTCTCTGGTTCAAAGATTTGAATTTGAATTTGAATTTTTTTTTTCCATGTTTTGTTTAAATTAAAAAAAAAAAAAGGGCAAATTTGTCATAAAAGTGATAATTTGTCCTTAAATTGACTTTTTCTATACTACAGGGGAGGCAGATGCAAAGTTTCAGTTTTTTTGGACTAAAAATGACATAAACCAAACCTCAGGGGATCCAGATGAAAATTACCCTACTACCAAAGCAAGGCCCCAACATATGGAATCTGAGAGGGGCATCTAACAGTTCGGTAGAATTATGAGACTAGTCCAAGGGGTTGGCTCCGGCTTTATTTGTGTGGCACTATAGTTAAAAGACTAGCATACTAACCCCGAGGGGTGGCTCAGTTGACAAAGACCAACGCTTCCACATAAGAGGTCAGAGTTCGAATCCCCTTGAGGCCAGGGGCGAAGTCCCGCCTATATTAATTATATAAAAAGCGCCTTGTAGATGTAGTCGTGGTGCACGCAAGTTAGTCTTAATTGCATTTAACCTTATATGTTATTAGATATGTATGAGGACAATTGATTCTAAGTTGGGATTTTCTAACCTCAAGGAGGGTAGAGATTAACATTACCTTCACACCCGTATATCGATATCGCATATTCAAAAGGAAGGTCGGCGACTTTGAAGGTAATGTTATTGAATTTTTAGCTCCCCTGAAAAGGGTCTTTTGGCTTTCTTGCTACCACCAATAAGTCTTTGATTCATTTCTAGAATGATTTTATGGCCTCAATTAGGAATTTCTTTGTTCCCTCCAAATAAACACTAATTATCTAGTGAGGTTCCCTCTCGAGAGGGGTTTTGGCCCCTTCTCTTTACTCTTATATCCTAATTAACTTCTTATTAGTCAATTACACTTGGGAAAGTAATATAGTATTCTAAATCTACCTGAAGTGTGTGATTTCATAATTTATTTATGGGATAATTATTGTTGCCCCCTGTAGTTTGATTTTATTACTAATAAGACCATGTTCATTACGAAATTACTGTTGCCCCCCTTCCTTATAACGGTGTTAAGTAGCCGTTAAGTTTGAATATATAATGTCTAATTTGCCTTTCATTAAAATTAAGAAATCATTAAAATTAAGAAATTAAATGACGATGCTACCGCATTTATAAAAACCAAATTAAATGTCAATTTTACCATAAACTTCATTTATTTTGAATTAATGAAATTGGCAAAATCCAAATCCGATTTGGTTTCCCACCTTCACTAAACTTCATTTATTTTGAATTAAAGAAATGGGCAAAATCCAAATCCGATCCGATTTGGTTTATCGCCTTCACTAAGCTTCAGTTATTTTGAATTAAAGAAATGAGCAAAATCCAAATCCGATTTGGTTTCCCACCTTCACTAAAGTTCATTATTTTGAATTAAAGAAATGAACAAAATCCAAATCCAATTTAGTTTCCCACTTTCACTAAACTTTATTTATTTTGAAAATATTTTAAATGATATTCAGTTTTCAATTTGAGTTGAATTCGATTTCCTTCCTCTTCGGTTTCTATTTGAGTTTTATGCAATCGTTCTTTCTTTATTTGGTGTTTTTTTTTTAGAATGAAACAGATTATAGCTATTTTTTTTCTCCACAATTAATTAAAAATACTACTATAACTTGACAAAATGGTAAATAAGTAAAGAGATAAGTATAAGGGTATTTTGAGGGGTTTTTGAGAAAATATAAAGATGCCACATCATCAGTATACTAACGGAACTTATCAGCAGGGGGCAATAATAATTGTAGTCAAAGTTAAAGGTTGGATTAGTAATTTTAAAAAGTATAGGGGATACATTAGTAATAAAATCAAAGTATAGGGGGGGCAATAATACTTGTAGACAAAGTTAAAGGTTGGATTAGTAATTTTAAAAAGTATAGGGGATACATTAGTAATAAAATCAAAGTATAGGGGGGGCAATAGTAATTATCCCTTTATTTATTGTTGTCCCATTTTAAACAGTGAATAATAGTGTTAAGTTCTATTTTAACTAATTTATTAAAAGAAGAAAATATTTATTTGAGATTGGACATGTATCAAGAATCCATGGAAAATTTTCTCTCAATGTGTATAGAGGATTTGAACTTGAGGAATCTATTGAATTTTGTTGATTCATTGGTTAAGATTGCATGTGTTGTCATTATTGGCAACCAAATTGCAATATGTATTGAAAGTGTGTGGCTTATGAAGTGAAGGTTCCATAGAAGATTTGGGTGTTCGCTATATTTCTAAAGGGTGATTACCCAACAATGATCTTGAGCATTTATAGTAGATTTGAGAGCTCTAGTTGAAGAGAAGGTTCCTTACTATGGTGGATTTCATAGGTCACTATGCAAGGGTCATCTTGAATGAATTTTTAGATGGTCATGCAGTTGTCTTTTGGGTTCAACTTCAAATGGAAAACTGTAGTTCTTGAAATCTTTTTTCTAGCATACTTTTTCAGATTGTGATTCCGATATTAAATGAAGTAGTTATGGTGTTTCTCGAGTGGGTGCATGACACGCAAGCATATTTGGACAATTTGGAGATTAAAGAAAAATTGGTCTATAAGATGCTATTCTACAATAGGGGTTAGAATATAATTTTGAAGAGTTTTGAAAAAAGAATTAAGTCTTAAGGAGGAATGTGTTATTATAAAAGCTTAAATGATGTGAATCCAACGGCTATCAGAAGGCCAAGTATAAAGATTTCATTTTAAGGGCTGAGATTAATGCGCTTAGAGTTTTAATACTCAAGACGGAAAAGATTCCATCATGTTGCTTGTGGTTGGTCAAGAGAATAATATATGGCGTAATGCAAAGCATTATGACTAAGATGATCTACTATATCGTAGACTTAAGGCATAATCAAGTAAAATTCCATTTGAAATATGAAGTGTACTCTAATCTTACATAAAAGATACGACGGCTTAGATTTGACCCGCCACATTAAAGATATAATCCAACGGTTTCAAAAGTTAAATTCCATTTGAGATTCATCCAAAAGATATAATTGGACAATTCCTATACATTCGCATTCTTTCTCTTCCAAAACTCAATTTTGGGTGAAATAGAATATGGTTTTTGGTGATTTTGGCTTGTCGAGACAAGAAAAAACAAAGAGAAGAAGCCAACAGGTAAGATTGTATGAAGAAAAAGCCCAGAAATGTATTTTGATGAAATATTGAAGAAACTGAGTGAGTTTCCTATTGTAATCTCCTTCATTTAAATGGTATGAATTGCTTGAGGTTATAGCCTCATTTTCTTGTGGGTGTAAGAGTTCATGTTAGAGTGGAAGCTCCATGTGTTGAATGTATTGAGAGTGGGTATTCTTTGATCATTGCATTGATCAAATTTCTAATAAGAGAGTATTGAGTCAATATGACACCCTATTTGGGAATTACTCCGTGGACATAGGCCATTTGGCCGAATCATGTAAATTTGGTATCATATATCTCTAGTTTATTATTATTTTTTTTTATTGTATATGTTAGACTATTTCAATTCCAGAGTGGTGGGACACTGTCTGGTAGTCCCAGGCACATTATAGTCTGTGGTTGGTAACTACAGAATCATCGTTTAAAGTATCCTATGATACCATACAATACTAGCCGATACATATCCATATTTGACTACACCGATACTATAAATCTCAATACGTCTCTCCATTGAATTATACTCAAATACATTAGCCAAAGCGATACAATACTCGATACAGGACGATACGTCTCTTAAAATCACTTGATAGGTCATTTAATTGCATTAATATTATATCAAATCCTTTATATTTTAATGAGACTAATTGGTTCTTTTATTTGGATATGAACAGATTATAGCATTCGGATATCAAATCTATAAAAAGAATGGTTAGAACCATATTGGCACATTTTTAAATCAAATCAAAGAATCACACCCAAATTAAGATGGAAGATTTGATTATGTCCAAAGCTAGAGGTTTGATCTTGCCCAAATCAGAAGGGATTTTCGTAAAAGTCTTAATTCAGCAAGCAAATATTTCGTTCTCTCTTGCGATCAGACATCTAAGGAAGAAGCTGAATTGGAAAGTGACTAAATTAGAAACCATTGCATTGGCAAATATGAAGAAAGGAAACAACTGAATTGGGAAGAATTGCATTGCCAAAGCGAACGATGGAAATAACAGATTTGGAAAGAATGCAGAATTGGCAGGAATCCTCTATAAGAAGGAACGCATTTTCAGAGATTGAGGACACAAGCTACAACAAGAGGAAGCCACAATTCTGAGGAAGAACGGCACAATGTTTTCTATTTTCATTGCTTTGTTTTTATTTTCCATGTCTAGCTAATTCTAGCTTTCGATCAAGATTAATGGAAGTTTGATTTTCACCAATTGTGAGACTTTGGATTATCAGTTTTCTTTAATTCTCAGGTATTTATGCGTTTTCTATATTTATTATGTTATTGTATTAATCCTTAGACAAGAGGCTCATTGTTTTATGATTAATACAATACTCGATCAATTCTTATATAAGTGACAAATAGCATTCTCGAATGGGTAATCAATGCCCTGGAGAGTTTGCTATGAGAATGTATATCCTAGTTTAAATAAACAAGGCTTTTTCCGAGTTTATTGACTAGGGATTGGGTCTTTTAATTTTTAATGCGATTAATAGACATAACCTTCGGATCTGTCCTTTGAGTTATGTCTATTAATCGCATTAAAAATTAAAAGACCCAATCCCTAGTCAATAAACTCGAAAAAAGCCTTGTTTATTTAAACTAGGATATACATTCTCATAGCAAACTCTCCAGGGCATTGATTACCCATTCGAGAATGCTATTTGTCACTTATATAAGAATTGACTGAGTATTGTATTAATCATAAAACAACAGGCCTCTTGTCTAAGGATTAATACAATAACATAATAAATATAGAAAACGCATAAATACCTGAGAATTAAAGAAAACTGATAATCCAAAGTCTCACAATTGGTGAAAATCAAACTTCCATTAATCTTGATCGAAAGCTAGAATTAGCTAGACATGGAAAATAAAAACAAAGCAATGAAAATAGAAAACATTGTGCCGTTCTTCCTCAGAATTGTGGCTTCCTCTTGTTGTAGCTTGTGTCCTCAATCTCTGAAAATGCATTCCTTCTTATAGAGGATTCCTGCCAATTCTGCATTCTTTCCAAATCTGTTATTTCCATCGTTCGCTTTGGCAATGCAATTCTTCCCAATTCAGTTGTTTCCTTTCTTCATATTTGCCAATGCAATGGTTTCTAATTTAGTCACTTTCCAATTCAGCTTCTTCCTTAGATGTCTGATCGCAAGAGAGAACGAAATATTTGCTTGCTGAATTAAGACTTTTTACGAAAATCCTTCTGATTTGGGCAAGATCAAACCTCTAGCTTTGGACATAATCAAATCTTCCATCTTAATTTGGGTGTGATTCTTTGATTTGATTTAAAAATGTGCCAATATGGTTCTAACCATTCTTTTTATAGATTTGATATCCGAATGCTATAATCTGTTCATATCCAAATAAAAGAACCAATTAGTCTCATTAAAATATAAAGGATTTGATATAATATTAATGCAAATAAATGACCTATCAAATTCCCCCACACTTAAACCATTGCTTGCCCTCAAGCATTATTTTAAAAATTCTTTTTTTTTTCTAAGATTTAAAAAAAAAATATTGAATTTCAACTAAGATTCAACAATTTCAACTAAACTTTATCAATCGACATGAATGAACTAGTTTCAATAAATCATCAGATTCAAGATGCATCAAGATCCAATACCCTCTCATTTGGATTCACTCTATACACTCAGTGTTTAAGGGTAACAAAGTCACTCAAATCAATCACAGAAGGATAATTACCATATGCTTGTAAAGAAATCACACCTCCACCACTAAGCATTGAATTAAACACATACATCCAAAGGTCTTTTAATAGGTTGTAATGAGGCTTTAGGTAGGGTATGGAAAAACAAGGAAACTGGGATAAAATGAAATCAAAGGAATGAGTTGAATCACAATAATATGTCATAATCAATTTTTTTTTTTTTTTTTTTTTTTTCAGGTTCTCAAAAACTTATAGAAGCCATAAAGCAAAAAGGCAACACAGTATGCACTGGAAAAATAAAGTATGTCGCTCAATGATATTATTTTCCAAACAACTGATTCTTCTTCTTTCTCTCTCTCTCTTTTTTTTTTTTTTTTTTTTTTTTCCGGAGCAACTGATTCTTTTCATTTTTTTTTCTTCTCTAAATGCAGCCACACCTCTCTCTTTTTTTTTTTTTTTTTGCAATGCACTTTAAGTAAAAGATGCATTAAGTTTGACAGTACTTGCCTTTCCTTTTCAGTATTAATTGATATTTCATATCAGTAACTCAACCATCCTTAGATTTGGGTTCAATAGAATGAAAAGAACAAAAAAGGTTAATGAGGTTTATACAGTGGTATATTATCAAAATAAAAGGTCAAGGCTCAAAGTGGGCTCCTAGAGGTAAAAATCAAGGATAGGCTATCAAAAGAAAGCTAAAAAGGTGGTAAATCCTAGGTGCCCTTGTCATTTGTATGTATTTAATCCAATTATATGATTTCAGCATGCAAAACTAAACAAGTTCTAGAAGTATCCAACCATAAGAGATTATCACTCAATCAAGAAAATCAGAGCAAAACTAATGATATATGCTCTTAGGCTCAAAATCTCACAAAAATTGTTTGTGTATATGAATCTTTAGCATCTTTTCCTCTAAATCAGAAATTAAAACAATCTTTCATTAGCACGTGATTTTAAAGAATTTAATTGATCATGATTCATCAAAATTGAATTCAACATATAAATATTGGTCATGCATTCCATTGAACTCATAGAAAATGAAACATCATTAAAAAGAATTTCAGAAAATTTCACCCACAAAAAGTATAAATATGTTATCCCCTCCCCCACACTTAAATGTAACAATGTCCCCATTGTAATAGAAATAAGAGAATCTAGGAATACTCCCCTCATATATAGAACAGTGGACTGAAGCTGAGCAATCAAGCGAAAGGCGAAGAGTTAAAAAAAACTGGTTGTCAGAAAAGAAAAAAAATTAAATTAAGATTTCTAACAATAAAATAATAATAATAAAAAAAAATTTTAAAGTAAAGAAAATTGGGTTGCCTCCCATTAGCGCCTTCATTTAACGTCTTTGGCTAGACCTGGTTCATTTTCATTCCTTGTATTCTGGAATACAAAGCTCAATTTCAACATTATGCACTTGAAAACCTTCATAAAAAGGTTTTAACCGATGACCATTAACCTTAAAAATTTTATCAGTCTCAAAACTTTGGATTTCAACTGCACCATGAGAGAAGACATCAGTAACGACAAAAGGTCCTAACCATCTAGAACGCAGTTTTCCTGGAAACAATTTCAATCTAGATTGGTAGAGCAAAACTTTTTGACCAATTGTAAAATTCTTACCTCGCAATTGCTGATCATGGAAAGCCTTTGTTTTATCCTTGTAAATCCTTGAACTCTCATAGGCTTCGTTGCGAATTTCTTCCAACTCTTGTAACTGAAGCTTTCGTTGTTCTCCAACTTTGTCCATTTCCATATTGCATTGTTTAACAGCCCAAAATGCCCTATGCTCCATCTCGACAGGAAGATGACAAGCTTTCCCAAACACTAAACGGTAAGGAGACATACCTATAGGTGTTTTGTAGGCTGTCCGATAGGCCCACAATGCATCATTAAGTCTTAAACTCCAATCTTTTCGATTTGGATTTACCGTTTTCTCAAGGATGGACTTGACTTCTCGGTTTGACACCTCAGCTTGCCCACTTGTTTGTGGATGGTATGCAGTGGAAACACGATGAGTGACATTATACTTGCGAAACAATGCTTCAATCACTTTATTGCAGAAATGAGTGCCTCTATCACTAATCATTGCCTTGGGTGTGCCAAATCTGACAAAAATCTGTGACTTGACAAAATCTACAACCACTTTAGAATCATTAGTTCGGGTAGCTTTAGCCTCCACCCATTTAGAGACATAATCCACAGCAAGAATTATATAAAAATTACCAAAAGAATTAGGAAAAGGACCCATGAAATCTATACCCCAAACATCAAAAATTTCACAAATAAGTATAGGGATAAGGGGTAATTGATCTCTATGTCCTAAGTTCCCAGTTTTTTGACAACGCTCACATGATTTACAAAACCTATATGCATCATGAAACAAATTTGGCCAATATAACCCACATTCTAGAACTTTTTGAGCCGTTCTTTTTTGACCAAAATGTCCACCACAAGCATATGAATGACAGAATTGTAAGATGGATGATATTTCTTGTTGATGGACACATCTGCGAATAATTAAATCCGAACAATGCTTCCAAAGGTAAGGATCGTCCCACACATAATATTTGGCATCACTTTTTATTTTATCTTTTTGAGCTCTAGATAAATCCTTAGGTAGAGTTTTAGTAACTAAATAGTTAACTATATCTGCATACCAAGGAACCTCATTAAGGAAAAAGAGATGCTCATCTGGGAAATTGTCTTGTAGTGGAGATGAGTCTTCACTTGAAATCAATCTACTCAAGTGGTCGGCAACTAAATTTTCTGCACCTTTCTTGTCACGGATCTCCAAATCAAATTCTTGTAACAAGAGTATCCAACGGATCAGCCTCGGTTTTGCTTCTTTCTTTGAAAACAAATATTTCAGAGCTGCATGATCAGAGTAAATAACAATTTTAGTACCCAATAAATAAGAACGGAATTTTTCTAAAGCAAATACAATAGCTAAAAGTTCTTTTTCCGTTGTTGAATAATTGCATTGTGCACTGTCAAGAGTTCTTGAAGCATAATAAATGACGTGAGACTCTCTTCCAAATTTTTGTCCAAGAACAGCTCCTATTGCATAGTTACTTGCGTCACACATGATTTCAAAAGGGTGGTTCCAATCTGGTGATCTGATGATGGGGGCTGAAATCAACTTGTCTTTTAAAATGTCAAAAGCTTCCTTGCACGCTTTATCAAAGTCAAATGCTACATCCTTTTGCAATAATCTGCACAAAGGTTGTGTGATTTTGGAGAAGTTCTTGATAAAGCGACGATAAAATCCTGCATGCCCCAAAAAAGAACGAATCTCCCGTACAGTTACAAGATAAGGCAATGATTTTATAATATCAATTTTTGACTTATCAACCTCTATACCTTTTGCAGAAACGATATGTCCAAGAATAAGTCCTTGATCTACCATAAAGTGACATTTTTCATAATTCAAAACAAGATTAGCTTCTATACATCTCTCGCAACACTTTTGTTAGGTTAGTTAGACATATATCAAAAGAATCACCATAGACTCGTAAAATCATCCATAAACACTTCTATGATGTTCTCAAAATACTCAGAAAGAATACTAACCATACATCTCTGGAATGTAGCAGGCGCATTGCAAAGTCCAAATGGCATCCGTCGGTAAGCAAAAGTACCAAAAGGACATGTAAATGTGGTTTTCTCTTGATCCTCTGGTGCCACCAGAACTTGATGAAAACCTGAAAAGCCATCCAAACAACAATAATGAGATTTTCCCGCTAACCGTTCAAGCATTTGATCAATAAATGGGAGAGGAAAATGATCCTTCCTAGTTGATGCATTCAATTTACGATAATCTATACAAACTCTCCATCCGTTTTGGATTCGGGTGGGCATCAACTCACCATTCTCATTTTGAATCACAGTGATGCCAGTTTTCTTTGGAACTACCTGAACTGGACTTACCCATTTGCTATCTGAGATTGGATAGATCATACCTGCATCAAGGAGTTTTAAAATTTCCTTTTTCACTACCTCCATCATAGGTGGGTTCAAACGGCGTTGAGGTTGCCTAGAAGGTTTACAATTCTCTTCAAGCAGGATTTTGTGCATACATGTTGAGGGACTTAAACCTTTTATGTCCGCTATGGTCCATCCCATAGCCTCCTTATATTCCCGAAGCACTCTAAGCAATCTCTCTTCTTCTAATGCATTCAGCTTACTTGAAATAATTACGGGGAGACTTTTATTATCACCCAAGAATGCATATTTTAAATGATCTGGTAATGTTTTGAGTTCCAACTTGGGGGCCTGCACAATAGAGGGTAAAAGTTTTGTGTTAGAAATAGGAAGATTAGCAAAAGGAACATCAACCCTCATAGGTCTAAGTGACTCTAATTCAAAAATAGTATTTTGCAATTCATCCTCTATTGCAAACTCTTCTTTTGCAAGCTGCACTTCTTCAAGAGTTAAACCATTACTAAGTACAATTTTTAACTTGTCTTCATCACAAAAATTAAATGTTTTTTGAGCTAGAGTGTCAATGGCATCAAAAGCATAAACAACATATACATCATTAGGATATCTCATGGAAGCATATATATTAAATTTAATGATCTCGCCATCAAACTCCATTGTTAATGTTCCATCATGCACATCGATTTTAGTTCTAGCAGTTTTCAAGAAAGGTCTCCCCAATAAAATCAAACTTGAATTAGGAGTATAGTCTTCTTCCATATCAAGTACATAAAAATCTGCAGGAAAAACTAATCCATTTACTTGAACTAAAACATCTTCTAACACTCCTTCAGGATAAACATTTGATCTATCAGCCAATTGAATTATTACGCCAGTATTCTTTAAAGGTCCAACATTCAAAGATTTATAAACTGATAAAGGCATAACATTAATAGAAGCACCCAAATCACACATGGCCTTCTCAACTTTCATATTACCTATTTTACAAGGAATGACAAACATACCTGGATCTTTGCACTTTGAAGGTAATTTCTTTTGTAACACAAATTGAGACATTCTCCCCCACACTTATTTTCTCATTGCCTTGCAACTTTCTCTTATTAGTACATAATTCCTTAAGAAATTTCGCATAGCGAGGAATTTGTTTAATAGCATCAATTAAAGGAATATTTACCTCAACTTTGCGAAATGTCTCAAGAATTTCTTTTTCCTCTTCAAGTTTTTTTGATTGAGAAAGTCTTGTTGGAAAAGGAGGGGGTGTTACCTTAGGACTTACATGTTGTACAGGAGGTGTTACTTCTTTTTCTGTCTCCTCTCTTAAATTTGAATGATAAGCAATGGGTCCTTCTAACTCTTTGCCACTTCTCAATGTCATGGCACTCACATTTTGCTTTGGATTGATAATTGTTTGTGAGGGCAATTTTCCTTGATTCTCAAGCTTACTTACTCAAGATGCGAGTTGACTGATTTGACTCTCCAAGTTCTGAATACTTGCTCTTGTATCCTGTTGGAATTGATGAGAACTAACAGCAAGAGATTCAACTAATTGTTCAAGAGACTTACCTTGCTTAGGAACTTGTTGATATTGTTGATCGGACTGCCTAGGCTGATATTGTTGTTGGAAGTTGTTAGCTCTAGGCCCATAACTCAGATTTGGGTGATCCTTCCATCCTGAATTGTATGTGTTTGAGTATGGATCATATCTTCTTTGTGGTGGACCTGGGAATCCTCCAACAATATTGGCATGTTCATGAGTCTCATCTTGAAGTGTTGGGCATGCATCTGTGGCATGATTTGTTTTGAAGCAAATACCACAAGCCTTCACTTGTTGGATATTTCCTACAACCAATTTTTCCACAAGAGAAGTTAGATTATCCAAACGTTGGTCAATGGAAGAGACACTTACCTCATTAACTTTTCTTGGTGGATCGTCCCGCCTAGTCCCAAATTGTTGAGTGTTGGCAGCCATATTAGAAATTAAATTTCTTGCCTCAGTAGGGGTTTTATGTACTAACGCACCTCCACTAGCAGCGTCAATCATATTCCTATCCATGTTAGATAACCCTTCATAAAAATATTGAATTAGAAGTTGGTCGAGAAATTTGATGTTGGGGACAACTAGCACACAATTGCTTAAATCTTTCCCAATATTCATGAAGAGTTTCTCCATGATATTGTCGGATCCCACATATATCTTTCCTTATAGTAGCAGCCCGCGAGGCAGGAAAAAACTTTTCAAGAAACGCCTTTTCATATCAATCCGTGGTGGTTATTGAACCAGAAGGTAAGTAGTATAACCAATCTTTAGCTTTTTCAGACAAAGAAAATGGAAAGGCTCGTAACTTGATTTGTTCATCGGTTACACCATGTGGCCTCATTGTGGAGCACACCACATGGAACTCCTTGAGATGTTTATGAGGATCTTCACCTGCAAGACCACGGAAAGTGGGGAGTAAATGAATCAAACCAGATTTTAATTCAAAAGCGACCTCAATATTTGGATATTCAATACATAATGGTTGTTGGTTCAAATCTGGCATGGCTAAATCTTTTAAGGTCCTCTCATTAATATTATTAGCATCCATGATTTCTTTTTCAACCCCAAATAATCCAATTAAATCAATACTAGAAGATGAAGAAGATGATACTCCCTGAAAATGTTGTTTGGTTTCCTTCCTCAATCTACGGGCTGTTTTCTCAATCTCAGGATCAAATTGAAGTTCACTTGTACGAATGGATCGAGGCATAAAACAAACAACCAAGAATAAAAAAAAATAAAACAAAGCAAAATGAATAAATCTAAAAGAACCAATCCCCGGCAACGGCGCCAAAATTTGATGGGTGTCGAATCCACCAAAGATAATCCTTATCTCAACTGAATTTGTATTAGTAGTGAGTAGGGTCGAATCCACAGAGACTGGTGAAGATTTATTCTTTGATAAAAATTGGGGAGTTTTGAATCAACAAATTAAATAAAAATAAATGAATGCAGTAGTCCCAGGCACATTATAGTCTGTGGTTGGTAACTACAGAATCATCGTTTAAAGTATCCTATGATACCATACAATACTAGCCGATACATATCCATATTTGACTACACCGATACTATACATCTCAATACGTCTCTCCATTGAATTATACTCAAATACATTAGCCAAAGCGATACAATACTCGATACAGGACGATACGTCTCTTAAAATCACCTGACCAATACGATACTCGATACCGATACTTTAAACCTTCATCCCAACCCATCTTGACTTGAAATTAAAGAAACATCCTCATATTAAAAAGAATTCTAAAATAACTGGTTCAACCCTCCCCCCTTCAATGTCAACTTGGACTAACAAATTTATATATTGATAAAATCATTTCCTTGCTCTAATATGACTTTGAAAAATGTATGTATTATATACAAATAACAGATATATCTTGAAGTTCTTTTTTTCTTTTATATATACTACTAAAGTTCCACATGCAATGCACGAGTGGCAAATAGAAATATACATGTTATTTTTTGAGTGGTACCAAGAGAATGTTTATCAAGAATAAACTAAAATATGCACTAATAGATTTTATACATTAACTTTTTTTTATTTTAAAAATAAAATATGAGAAGTATACCTAGTTTCAGGATATTATATTAAATATAATGCTATTGAGCTTCTTCTCCAACTCTGCCATGGATTGCTTTAGTCTGGATGCTATGAAAATAGCCACATCTCTCTTTCGTGTGGTCTAGATGAGTTTCGAAGGGCCTGTTTGGTTACAAGAGTCTGGAGATTTCAAATATATAGAGATTTCAAATCTATGGAGTTATAATTTATAAAATTTGATGTTTGGTTGTGGAATGAAATTTGTAGATTCATCCTAAAAAACTATTTGATCGACGTGATTTTTGTGAATGTGCAAATGTATAGCTTTTTTGAAATCTCTGGATTTCACCCCTTACCCATAAATCTACAGATTCACGTTTTTAGTGTAAAAAGGTGAATCTCTAGATTTAATGAATCTATAAATTTTTACAACCAAACGGGTATAATTCTCAGATTCATGAATCAAGAGATTTGAAATCTCTGGATTCATGTAACCAGACAGACCCTAAGAAAGTTTGGTGAATGTTAACTTCCACTATTCTTCCATGATGGAGTTGTGATGGAACTGATGATGACGATGTTTTGAAGCTTCTCTTTCTAAAGCTGACAATAAGAACTTGAAGATACTGTTAGGGGCTAGCGGTAAAATGACGATTAATGCCAAGAGAAACTATGGAGATCTTCTTGCATGAGGTAGGACAACACGATTGTTGTAGACATGCCACGATCATCCTTGTTGGTAGATTCTAGTCATTCTTGGTGGAGGAAGATTTTAGTTTGGCAATAGCTGAAAGCCTGAAGCATGATGTGCTATTTTTCTTCTATAGGTAAAGAGAAATTATGGAATTTAGAAAATTACATTTTTCTTTTCTTACTTTATAATTCATAATAAAGTAAAATATAGATGGGAGAAAATGAACAAATAAAGAAAGTGAATCATAAATGGAATATTTTCTTTTAAATATACCTATGTCATAACAACTTTAAGTGATGCATGGAAACTCTAGAAGTTTAAATACATTTATAAAGACTAGTAAATGGTCCACGTACAAAGTGTAAAAACATAGTTGTGATTTATTTATTTATTATTCTTTTTTTTTTTTTTTTAGCCAAAGCTGTGATTGTTTTTGGATTGCACCAAAAGAAAGCATAAATCTAAGAAAACTTTTTTAAAAAGCATAAATCTTTTTCTCATGCTTAATAAGAATTGAGGCTTGAGTGAGGGATTTGGTGTCCTTTTACACCATGAGTTTCTCAGATATAATCTATTAGTCACATTATTTAATTAACCCATGGACAAAAACAAAAGAAAAATATTAAACTAATCAAAGAAAAGAAAGAAATAAGAGAGTAAGAGAAGAAACATGAATGTAAAGTTACTCGCAGTAACAATGCCACCATAGTAAGAATTGTATCGTTTTTAACCTCCGACTTCTGTGAATTAGAAATAGGATAAGGACAAATTCAATACCAGAACCTTGCTTAAGCAAACCAAGCTGCTTACCAGTTGGACCAACCCCCTTTGGTAATTTTATATTTCAGTTATTAATAACTTAAATGCCTAATTGATTGAATAAATAATGGTATTTAAGAAAACAAAAATATAGTTGTATTCCTTGATGAGAGAATTATGGGAAAGGGAAGGACAAAGCCTTGGCTATAAGATAAAACGTTTCTTTTAAAATATAAAGAGTTAGATTTAGTCTGCTGTTGCAAACCCTAGGGTTTTTGCGTCTCGTCTTCCTTCTATTTTCAAAGTTCTTGCCTTTGAAGGGTTTAGCGTTTCGCTTAACCCTTCCTTGCTTGGAGTGGCTTCAATGGACCCTTTAGCGATGATATCGGAAGAGAGCTTAGCAGTGATTGGTGCTTCGACGGAGGAACTGTTGTATTATTTTTAATATAATAAAATATGTTTCATTTTATTGGATCTGTAAGTGCGGAAAACTTTCCTTTAGTTATTTTAGGAAAGTGTATTATTATATAGTCCCACATTGGAAACCGAGGTGTCAGAATCCAGGTTAATTAATAGGTACCACCTATTAACTCTAACTTATAATAATGAGACACGCCAGTGTGTGTGCAGTGTATGAGTGAGGACGGTATACCGTCCGAGCGCGCACGCGCGGCGTGGGCTGTGGGCGTTTGTGGCGCACGCACTTAGCACTTAGCACTTAGCACGCTTGCATCGCTTGCATCGCTTCGAGCGAGATCAGATCTAAACCGTGTGTTGTGATCAACGGTAGATCTAGGGCGATGGAAGTAGATCCATAAATATTGTTTTGATGGTTCAATATGGACCGTTAGATCGTGCGGCCGAACGATCCGACAGCTCATATCTGAAAGCCAGCATTCGTATCCCTACAGAGAGGTGCACCCATATGAACAGAGTCATGAACTGTTCAGTAGAGGCACCTCAATGCCTATATATACGTCTAGCTTCACAACAGCAGTATAAGAGAGTAAATCCCAAAGTCTTCTTTGTTCTTAAGTTTTGCGAGTGCTCAGCAAAACTCAAGAGATTCAACTCGAAGTTGGGCTTCTTTGTATCCTGGGAGACGGTTCGCAATACCTCATAGCACCTTGGTGTGAGGGCGAATTACGTCTTAAGGAAAGCGACGTTGTAACGCGCCTAGAAGTTCCAGCTCAAATACTGTGATCATTTTTCCATTTCTTCAACAGGAACTCGATCAATTGAAAAGAAGTAGCAAGAAAGTAAAGCGTGGACAACCATGCCAAGGGGATGATCCAAAAATTTATTCTTTTCCTTGTTCGTAGGTTGACAAGGATAGAGACGCATGGATTTCTCCTTCCTCTTGTTCTCGTTCTTATGTCGATATGGTTAGAGGTTCAAGATCCACCACTCGAATAGAAGATGACCAGAAGATGTCTTATGACCAAAAGATGGAAGACGAAGGATATGACAAAGATGGGTTTTCCTATGAGGGGTTTTCGGATTGGGAGACGGATAGTGAGGAGATTGATGAAGAAATTCTTAACGAGGAAGAGAAATTATGCCCGACAATTGTGTTATCAAAAAAGGAAAAGGAGAGGCTACGAGCTCCTTGGCAACAGTCGCTTATAATTAAATTAGTAGGGCGATCAACGGGATTCTTGTTCTTATCTAAGCGTTTGCCTACACTATGGAAACCGGTAGGCTCTCTAGACCTAATTGATATAGGGAATGAATTTTTCATTGCAAAATTTGGAGCACAGGAAGACTACAGGAAAGTGCTAACTACGGGTCCTTGGATTGTTGGCGACCATTATCTCTCCATTAGAAAGTGGGAACCTGATTTTAACCCAGCGAAGCCAGAGGTTCGAAAATTAGTGGTGTGGGTACGGTTCCCAGGAGTTTCAATTGAATACTTTGATACACACTTCTTATCTAATCTTGCAGGAAGGATAGGGAAGGTTATTAAAATTGATTCCACTACGGAGGCTGCCACATGAGGAAGGTTTGCAAGGGTCTGTGTGGAGATAGATTTGCAAAAACCGTTATTATCTAAATTCAGAAGGAAAGGAAGAGTGCATCAAATCCTCTATGAATCGCTACATCTGTTGTGCTTCAAGTGCGGGAAGTTCAGTCATAATCAAGATCAGTGCCATCTACAAGAAACGAGGATATAATAGAACCTACTACTAATGAAGGAGAGGAAGTCCAAGCAGAGCTTATCAATGCTACATGTATAAACAATCTCCCTCCTCTTGATACTTATGGACCATGGATGATCGCCCAAAAACCACGTTACAAAAGGAAAATGATGGGAGGAGGGGAAGTCGGTGGGAGTGATAGAAGGGTAGAGAATTTTGCGGTAGGAGGAAACTCAGCTAGAAGAGTGGTATCTGGATCAAGATTCATGGCCCTTAGTACGGAGAATAACCAAGATATATTGGGAGAAAATCCTAATGTAGTTAAGGAAGTTGATGTGGTCTCATCCCAGCAACTAAATTCTTTGAATCATGACAGACATGTGAAGAATATAAGCCAAAACAATAAGGATTATAAGGTGGTATTGGATGGTAATCAATTTGAGAGACATGTGCCAGAAAAAGAAATTACAGAGCCTCAAACACAGCACCCCTATAGGATACCAGAAGTCTTAGCGAATGCGAAATTCAGGATTGGAAATGAGGACAGCAATGATCAAGTGATAAGCAATAATCCAGTGGTAGCTCCTTCAAATCAGGAAAATTGAAATTCGAATATTCAAAATTCAACACTAACCAATTCTGCCTTAGAGCGGAGTTAGGAAGGAAGGAAAACAAATATATTAAGGGACCATGGGAAGCCACCGGATCATTGCCAAGAACCATGCTTGGAGGATCAGAGGATGGATGATTTATGTGAAAAGAGCAGTGGAGATAATTCCGCTATTAGGGAAGAGATGATGATAGATGGGGAGATCCCCCGAAATAATTGATTTTTAATGATAGTTTTCTGTTGGAACTGCAGAGGAGCAAGGAGTAAAGCCTTCACCTCTGCTCTTAAGCATTACAGAAGTACTTATAATCCATATTGCATAGTAATTATGGAGCCCCGAATAAGTGGTGAAAGAGCAGCAAAAGTTATACAGAAAATGAAAGGTGTTGCTAGCTATCGGAGTGATGCAATAGGTCTAGCAGGGGGAATTTGGTGCATTTTTTTAAACAGTGAATTGAAGGTGAAGTTATTTCGTGAACACCCCCAATTCCTTTTGTTTGAAATTATGGATAAACATAATATTCCTTGGATTTTTGCTGCTGTATATGCTAGCCCACAAGAAGGCAATAGACGATTTTGTTGGGAAGAATTGGCAACTGCAGCTGATCAGTTTAAACTACCATGGCTTTTAGCTGGAGATTTGAATGATGTCCTAGATGAATCAGAGGTAAAGGGAGGAGCAGTAGTTCAGATTAAAAGATGTGAGAACTTCAGCAAATATATTAAGAGGTGTAATCTTATTGATATGGGAGCAGTGGGACCAAAATTCACGTGGCATGGACCTAAATGGGAGGGTTACAAAAGAACGTATAGAAGACTCGATAGAGGTATGTGCAATGCTGATTGGAGAGTACTTTATCCTAATGTTGTAGTTCGGGTTGTGCCTAGAATTAAATCTGATCACCACCCACTAGTCATTGAGTTGTAGCCTATAGTTCAAAAAAGGAAAAAGAAAGTGTTTCGGTTTGAAGCTATGTGGATGATTCATAAAGATTTTCCTAAAGTATTTGCAGATGGATGGGAAAGCAATAAAGAGATTCCGGAAGCCCTTCACTTTTTACAAAATCATTTGGTTACTTGGAACTATAATAATTTTGGGAGTATTAATGTGGCAAAGAAAAGACTGCATGCTCGGCTAGGGGGTATTCAGAAATGACTAGCAGATAGATTATCTAACCCTTTCCTCAAGAAATTGGAAAAAGAACTGCGAGCTGAATTGGGAAAACTTCTTGATAGAGAGGAGATTATGTGGGCACAAAAATCTAGAAAAATGTGGATGTTACATGGGGACAGAAACACAAAATATTTTCACACTTCAACCATCATCAGAAGACGGCGGAATAAGATTGAAGAACTAAAATCTGATGAAGGTGAATGGATTCGCGATCCAGTTGAACTACAGGCACATGTCACTGGATTTTATAAAAATCTATTTTCTGAGGAGCAATCAAATAGCCAGGTACTTCTGTCACTTCCCGCCCTAAATCCACCAAGGGGATACCCTATCTGGATTACCCGGGGAGTGAATTACAGTCCCGCCGATCAAATTTAGGAACGATCATAATCACTTAGCACAATAATATAATCAAAAGCAAGAACAATTCATTGTATCCAATTAATTTAATAATAAAAGTCGAGAAAGTACCTCAGAAGGATTCACAAATAACATCAGAGTGCGGAAAGGATTTCATTAGTATAAACAATCAAGTGTGAAAAGGAGAGAGGAAACCTGTCCTATAATATTAGCGGAAGCTGAAACGACTAAAAGTAAAGGTTACAACCGATTCACCAAATAACAAGTGAAACAACTAAGCTATAGTCCCGACAATTCAAATAAAATGTTAAAAAGGGAATGAGGCGACATCCCATCCCTAACACACAAATATAAAACTGAACTGCTACAAACAAGTCCCG
The DNA here is from genome assembly GCF_041222555.1 of Hakea prostrata. Lineage (NCBI taxonomy): Eukaryota > Viridiplantae > Streptophyta > Magnoliopsida > Proteales > Proteaceae > Hakea > Hakea prostrata. The sequence goes on along the minus strand of NC_142609.1, from coordinate 18,311,029 downwards.
ATCTCGGTCTACTCGTCTTAATCAACTGGTTCATCGCCACCAGTATGATACAAGTCTTCAACTCGGCCTCCAGAGTGTTGACTGCCACAGTCAACAGTGGTAGTACCTGTAGAAAAGTCTAACAAAATATGTTGCAAAAAAGAGTGAGTTCAAAAGAACTCAGCAAGGTAGTCATTCCATAAAATATAAACCATATGATACAAGCCATAATATGATACAATATGATATGGAACACATGATGCAAGTATGGTTCTAACTCTATAAATGTTGGTCTCTAAGGTAGACATGCTTTAAGTCATAGCACCATACTTCTTTGGGTCGTCTGTCACTCTCACATTCCATATCTTGGGAATGCCAGGGGAATATCGGTAAAGTCATTTCAAAAACCATGGTAAGGGGATCGGTCACCGCTCTCTCACATCACCATTTGGTATAAGTACTGGCGCATGTCACAATAAAGCCTAGCCCAGTGCAAGTCATCTACTCAGTCATATCATCTCAGATCCAGATAAGTCCATTCCTCGCCCCCGGGATCCTTTCCGGTATCCTTCACACTAGAGTCAGCGTAATCCCGGATTACGGACTCATCAACCCTATTGGTCATCCACAAATAGTAAACTAGAAGCTCTCACGTCCTCTCACGGGTTGGTTACCGGTCTTGAGAGCCCGTGAGCCCAAGTCTATCCATTTGCAACCCTACCAATAAATGGCTCCCACAATGAGATTTATGACCTCTCACTGGTTGGTTACCGGTCTTGAGTGCCCACAAATCCCCACTGCTACCACGGGTCATTCGGTCTCAATGCCCTTCCGATTTGGGTCTGATACGATAGGGACATCCTAGCCAAACAACTAGACAGTCTTATGTATGTCATCCAATAACCCGGGAAAGTGTCTATAGGCACCATTGGAGAACATCCCATATTATTCCCTTCGATGCCTAAGGACAGAAGTGTCAATAGAACACTCCCCAATCCCAAGTCATACGTAAGCAATCACATATTCAAGTTCATAATCTTTCATGCATCCAATGCAACTTATCATAAAATTTAAATCATGATATTGAAATGAATCATCATAGACATAAGTAAACAAGAATAGTAATGTAACATAACAAAAGTATGAAGATGTCAATACTACTGTTCTAACACATATATAACAGTCTTATAAAGATTTAAAAGTAATCAAAAGGTTCTATTCATAAACAAGAACATAAATTATAAGTTGATGATCTATATGTTTATGGAGATAACCATCCTTACCTTAGGTTGAATTGATGATGAATTGAGAATACCAAGAAATAGTCCAAAAGAATTGTTAAGACCCTAAACAAACATCAATAATAAGTTAGAAAAGAAATTGGGAAGATCGGATGCTAATTGGATCAAAGCTGGCCAAGGTTGTTGTCAGCAACAAGTTTGGTCGATGGTCTTGGTCGATGGTATCGACCAAAACAAGTAACAGGTTTAAGCAGAAAATCCAGAAATAGTTCAGCAACTTCGAACAGGGATTCGGAGGGCTATACAAGGTCAAATTGAGTGAGGTTTTCTCCTACAAGTCAATAAAGAAGTCTAGTTTCTAGAAATACCTTTGGATCAAGCATGTGAGGTCATTAGGTCCACCAAATAAGTTCACCTTCTTCAATGCGCAAGCAGGATTTGCCAGACATAGTTCAGCAACTTCGGACAGAGATTTGGAGGGCTATATGGGGTCAAATGGAGTGGGGTTTTCTCCTAAAAGTCCATCAAGAAGTCTAGTTTTGGGAAATATAATCAGATTGAGCACAGGAGTTCATTTGGTATTTCAACTAATTCACCCCTCTTCGGTGCGCAGATTCAAAACTAACACTGACAATGCCCTCAAGTGAGGGGCATCATCGTTAATGTTCAAGGGCTTGGGTTCCGACACCAAAATATCAACCAAAAGGGTCTACAAGTTTCATTTCCCCCACTTTAGGTTTTCGGACCTACAAACATAATAGGTCCCGGGCCGGGTCAAGGTTGGGATAAGGCCAGACTTTATAGATCTACCTTAAGGGAAAGGTCTGACATGGCTTCCTAAGGTTTTCAAAGATAATAATATTGAAATTAAAGTCCAACTTTTAAGGTCTAACATTGAACAAGTCTTTCTTTATCCCAAAATACATAGGGTGTCCGGGCTAGGTTTGGGCTGGATGTTACAACTTCACTCCCTTCATTGCTTTCGTACATTAAATCATGATTGGTTATTGTCACTTGGGAAAATGGTTGATGAAGATGAGGTCTACAAGACAGTTAGACAGATTAGTCCATGGAAGGCACCTGGTCCTGATGGATTCCAAGCTGCCTTCTACCAAAAATCTTGGGAAGTGGTACGACAAGCAGTCACTAGGATGGTGAAAGATGCTTTTGAAGGAAAAATATATGCCAAATTGAATGAAAAATATCTAGCCCTCATCCCTAAAGTGGACAAACCTGAGTTAATTTCTCAATTCAGGCCAATTTCTCTGTGTAATGTGAGCATGAAAATAATTACTAAGGTTATTACTGCTAGATTAAAAGAGTATATGCCAGGCCTCATATCTCCAAATCAGATCAGCTTTGTTCCAGGGAGACATATACAGGAAAATATCATTACTGCACAAGATATATTTCATACTATGCGCAAGAAATCCAACAAACAACTCACTGTGGCCATCAAGATTGATCTTGAGAAAGCTTATGATCGGATTAGGTGGAGCTTTATACAAGAAACCCTCACACTTGCCAATCTTCCGAATAGTTTGATTGATGTGATTATGAAGTGTATAACCACAGCACAGCTGGGTGTTCTTTTGAATGGGGAAGATACAACTTTTTCCCAACCCACTAGGGGCATTCGGCAAGGAGATCCTTTGTCACCTTATATTTTTGTGATGTGCATAGAAAGGTTATCACATTGTATACAGGATGCTGTAAGTGATGGGCGATGGAAACCTATCAAAATTGGGAGGACCGGGCCATGCATTTCTCATCTAATGTTTGCAGGTGATGTACTTCTTTTTGCCGAAGCCACAATTGAACAGGTAGCAACAATCAATGATTGTCTCAACAATTTTTGTATGGCTTCTGGTAGCAAGGTCAGTACTTCGAAAACCAAAATTTTCTTTTCTAGAAATGTCAATCGCAATCAAGCTAGAGACATCACCCATGTCAGCAAGTTCACTGAAACAAAAGAAATTGGTAAATATCTAGGAACCCAAATTTGGAATGGACGGGTTAAGAAGGAAAATTACCACCATATTTTAGCTAAAGTGAAGAGTAGACTGTCGAATTGGAAGGTAATTCACTTTCTTTGGCTGGCAGAATAACCCTTGCGAAATCAGTTATTATGGCTATTCCAGTTTACTCTATGCAGTCAGGACCCTTACCAAAAGGAATACTTCAAGATGTTGAAAAATCAACTAGAGGTTTTTTATGGGGTGATACTCAAAACAAAAGGCGATCTCATCTCATTGGGTGGGACACTATCTGCAAACCAAAAGAGATAGGTGGATTGGGCTTTAGAAATCTCATTAAGGTGAATGAAGCTTTCCAGATGAAGCTTGCTTGGGGGTTTTTAAATTATAATACTATCTGGAAATCAGTTTTGCAGGCAAAATATGGAAGCAGTAGAAGAAAAGAGAAATTCAAAGCTAGTCCGAGTGACTCTCCCATCTGGAAAGCAATTTGTACTGTAGCTCCCAAAGTGTAGAGCAACAGCAAAGTTGATGTTGGCGATGGAACTTCAGTTTTTTTCCGGGAAGATAATTGGTTGGAGGTGGGGCAGAACCTTAAGTCAAAAGCTATATATGATATACCCAGTGGAATGAGTAAGGAAAAAATATCATCATATGTGGATGGAAATGGAGGTTGGAGAAAAGGAAAATTCGAAAATATATTACCTTCTGACTGTTGCATTAAAATTGAAGCATGCCCACCGCCAAGTATAGGCGGAGGAAAGGATGTATGGCTATGGAATCCATCACAGAATGGATGTTTTACAATAAAATCTGCATATGAAGTGTTAGAAGATTCCAATAGTCTTGGTGTGGACATTTCTTTTGATAACAGGTATTGGGAGGCCATTTGGAAGTTAAAGGTGCCGCAAAGAATCTCTTGTTTCATGTGGGTTCTAAGTCTGAACAGGCTGCTAACTAATGATAGGAAGTGGAAAATGGGACTCATGAATCACTCATTCTGTAACTTCTGTCTTCATGAAGCCGAAACTAGTCTACATGTATTTAGAGATTGCCAATATGCGAGTGGAGTATGGAAACGATTAATCCCAATGAATCAACAAGAACATTTCTTCAATTGTGATCGTCGTGATTGGCTTTACCTAAACATTTGTGAAAATCTATCACAACAATAGAAAGGATGGTCAGCCAATTTCGCCATCACACTATATCTACTGTGGGGTTGGAGAAATCGTGATACTCATGAAGAAGACTTCAGTCGACCAGGGGGAGGGGTGGAAATGATAAAAGAATACTACTCACATGTGGAGGCAGCTTGGACCCAGGAAAATAATCCACAATCATTATCACGAAGTGTTAGAAGAAAGGCAAAGTGGAAAAGACCAACGGAAGGGTGGCTAAAATGCAATGTAGATGCTGCAATTGGTAAAGAAAATTTCAATCAAATTGGAGGGGTTTTTCGCAACTCAGAAGGGGTGTACTTGGGAGGTTTTGTGCATAGAATCTCCAAGACAAGTGTTCTTGAAACTGAGCTCCATGCTATTTGTGTAGGCATATGCTATGCGCTAGAAAGAAATATGCTACCTGTTTACGTGGAGTCTGACTCTTCACAAGCAATCGATTGTTTGAAACTAAGTGCTCAAAACCAAGGAAGGATGACTAAGGATTATTGTGGCAATTCGAGAGTTGGTAGATTTGCATGGAAATATCATCATTACTCATACTAATAGAGAAGCAAATATGGTTGCCGATTGGATGGCGAAGAGAACAACAACATTGGAGTCTCCTACGCATTTCTTTCAGGAACCCCCTCAAGGTATAGAGGAGTTCCTTCAGATGGATCGTTTGACCAGCTCTCTTTAAATTGATTTGGGTTTTCTAACCCCGTTTATGTATCAAAAAAAAAAAAAAAAAAAAAAAAAAAGAGTCAGATTTATTATGACTTGATTGGAGAGAAAGAAGGGAGTCAAGATGGTAACTATTTTTTTGGTACAATGACACTTTTTATATATAAGGGATGGACATTATTATATATTCCATTAACAAGGATTGAAAAAGTGTGTGTTGATTTTACCAACCGAGCAACCTTCCATTGGTGGTAACTATTCTTTTAGAACATGAACAGTGTTTTTATATAACTATTAACTTAAAAAATATTTAAGAATTAAAATAGTAAAAATAGTAAAAAGACTAAAAGGAAAGTGAAGATAAATTGATTTTTATTTTCAAGCCTTTGCAAAATAAATTTATTAATATGATTTATTTATTTATTTTTTATAAGAAAACAAAATAAATTAAGTTTCGCAGTTAAGCTCCCTAAAAGAAGTTCCTACGACCTACGAGCACATTAGTTGTTAAGCTACTGAACTCTGAAGTGGTCTTGGAGTGTGGTTGACTTAAACATACAAACCTAATATTCCAAAAACATAATGATAAATCTAGCAAAAGGGGATTAAGTTCATTGGCCAAAAAAGGGGATTAAGTTCATCGCATCATATTTCTCCCAGTTGCATCGAGCTTGTCGGATTGATTCTGATACAAGAAGAATGTACCCGATTGGGTCTAGAACCGACCGGGATCTAAACCAGCAACACGGTTGGGTTCTTAGCCGACCACACGACATATATGGAAGACTGACATACATGGAAGGCTCCACTCACGCTAGACCAATATGGCAACATCGCCGTGAACAGAAGGTCAACCCCAAGGATGATTAGGCGGAACAACCATCGGAGGAGCCTGTCTAAACCCAAAAAGGTAACGTGCATATTATTTAAACAAAGACTCACCCCTCCAATAAAAAACAAACACTTCTTAGCAAATTACTATGTTGTTCTTGCACGGGACCTTAATCTGATAACCGACTGACTTAGTCATCGGAAGTGGCTGCCCGGCATCCTAGCCGTCCCACGTCTAACCTTTCTTGCGGGGCTCATCGACTCTGGACACGAGAAGGCAATCAGGTGATAGCTCGACTCAGTTGGAACCAGGGGCGGAGCAAGGATTGAATGTTGGGGGGCGAATATACGTGGGCCAATGCGACAGAAAACTTTAAAAAATAATAAGTAAATAATGAAAAATATATTAAAATAAAGTAAGGGCTAAAATTGGAAAACTTTAAAAAATCATGAAAGAAAAAGGTGAAAAAAGAAATTGGGGGAGAAATTATATATATATTTTTTGGTAATCAGGGGAGAAATTATATAAAAAAAGATAAATTTGAAGTCTATTAACTAAATATGGGGTAAACACTCAATTTATCATAAATTAATTTTTAAAAAATCAATGATTATGATAAGATATAATAATATTAATGCCAGAAATGTAAACATCCAACTAATAAAACTTAAAATTTAAATTGCTATTAGTAGGAATCGAAACTTTATGAGAAAGTTTAGGGATTCAAAAATAAAATTAAATGATTACGATTAGATATGATAAAATTGATGGCTGAAATTCTATACGAGATTTAAATTTACATTAATAGGTGAAATTTTAGGAGACAAATTTAGGATTAAAAAAAAATCAATGATTATGATTGGATCTGATAAAATCAATGGCTGAATTCTAACAAGATTTAAATTGCTATTAGTAGAATAAAAAATTTAGGAGAAAGAAAGAACAACGGAAAGAAAAAAAATTATACTTTATGAAAAGAATACTAGAAAAATCATGAGTGTGTGAGAGAGAGATTGAATACATAATAACTGTGGAAAAGATTTAGGAAAATTCTAATGTCTGCTAACTACTCCAATATTTTGTGAAACAGAAAAAAAGAGAGAAAATACGAATAAAAGAGGAGATTCATGAGAGAATAAATATGAATGAAAATATGAGAGAATATATAGGGAGAAATTCATGGATCGTGAGTTTGTTTTTAATTAGAATTTAACCTTTAGTTTTTAATTAGAATTTAATATTTTATTCCTTAAAACTAGAAATTTAATGATAACCATTAGATAATGATTAAGAATGATATTTTTACTCATTATCTTATCTTAAATTTTTATTTTTAGTTACAAAAAAAAATTATTTTTAATTTTTGGAGGAGGCCAAATAGTGGTATTTCACATTTAAAGTGAGAGAAATAACAAAAAATATAGGTATATTTTAAATTTTCAAAAAATCCGAGGAGGGGCCATGGCCCCAAGCCCCAACGTGGCTCCTCCACTGGTTGGAACCACAATCCGATCTGAGACACATCAGATGCCATCTTGACTTCCAACGATGGTTCCCTCCAACTTGCTCTCATTTTTTAGTTTGCCGCTATTGACATATACAATTTGTCCATTGTAAATCAATCCCATACTCTACGTTACATGGTTTAGAACCGAGTCAAATACCCCTCTACAAAGTAAAGTAGATAAATGAATCTCATTTAAACTCTCACATATACAAGGCAAGGTATCATAGATGACCCTGGTATTGTCTTGTGGTACAAACCTAATCTAATGTTTTCTAAAGGTGCAAGTCGTAAATCTCTTATCCATATGGAGATATTATGCATTTCTCGGTTAGGGTTTGGATTTTCTTGAGAGAAAACCCTAGAATTCCTTTTCCTTCTGGAAAATATAGCAAGGCAAAGTAATATTAGTTAATTATTAAAAGGGTAATTTTTATATGGACCCCTGAGGTTTGGTCTATGTTATTTTTAGTCCAAATAAATGGACACTTTGCATCTGCTTCTTCTGAGGTATCCAATAAGTTCAATTAAGGACACATTGTAATTTTTATGACCAAAATACCCTCACATTCATTTTACTGAAAATGAAAAGAATGGGTATTGTGCGAATTCTCACTGACATGATACAGTTTCATTAAGAAGAAGAGCCAGATTTCGATAAGTCCATCTTCATCATTACTGTACAAATTTTTTCTCTTCAACGGTCACGATCTTCAGGTCTTCTCATCGTAGGAATAGGGCTATCTTGTCTCCCTCTCTACATATGAGAAAGAAACAACCTGAAAAGAAAAAGAATAAAATCTTCAACCTCTTCCTCTTCTCCTCTGTCTCTTATTTTTCTTCCGTTTATGACTATGTTTTTGTCTGATTTTCTAATATTTTATTCCTTCCATTTATTCATTGAATCTATTCTCTATTGCTTCGCTGAATTTCTTCTCCAGCTTCTTTGTCATCGTTGTTCTTTAGAGGATGGAATTGAAGATGATGAGTTTACTAAGACAGACGGATGAAGAAATTGCAAGAACAACTAAAAGAACAGTGGAGCTACAAGAATGCTTGAAGAGGGTGGAGATGGAGAACCAAACATGCATGGCAGAAAGTGAATAGAGAGAATGAAATCATGGTTGTGGCCCTCAACACCGCCTTAGAACAGGTGAATAAGAACTTTTGTTCGTTTCCATTTGCAGAAGTAGAAGTGGAATCTTGTTGTGACATCTCTCCGGAGCATTACAGAGAAGAAGAAGAGAAAGAGGAGGAACCAATGAGGAACATGGCTTACAAGGCCTGCAGTTCTGAAACATTGATCTTTCTTTTCCTTCCCTGTAGGCATCTCTGTTCATGCAGGTCTTGTGAAACGTTTCTCGATTCTTGCCCTGTAATTCTCCAAAAAAAGCCAGCAAGGAAGTTCTCTGAACTATGGGTTTTCTGTATGGTTTCGGTTTGAATTTACTTTTATTTTGCTTTTGAATGTCGTGATTTCATTTAAATGAAACACATTATTTTGTGTTAGTCAATCGTGCTTGTTTGAGCCAAAGTGGTCATAGTTGAGGATTTGGAGGTTTGTTGTTTTTTTTGGTAACAAAGGCGCTTTATATATAGGGAAATTGGGGATGGGAATGGGATATTACATATGTTGCTGGTACGGATTGAACCCACAATTTCTCCACTTGAGGTTCTCAATCACTGCACTATCCTTCCATTGGTTTGAAGGTTTGGTGTTTAATGGAGTAAATACCACTCTTTTGATTTTCACCGTTGGATTTAATTGTGAAGACATAATACAGATCTTACGATAGAATAGATGTAAGGGTACTTTGGTCATAAAAATCACAATTTGTTCTTAATTGATCTTATTGGATACCTCAGGGGAGGCAGATGCAAATTGTCCATTTATTTGGACTAAAAATGACATGAACCAAACCTTAGGGGTCTAGCTGAAAATTACCTTTATTAAAATTTATTAGTTAATTACAATTTAAAATCGTTCTTTTTCTTTGTCACAAGACAAAAAGAAGTTTTATTCAAAGAGGTTAAGAGAAAACACTAGAGCCCGTGATAATGCTTCTATTATGAAACACAAGTTTCTCACCAAAAATGTTTTCTCTAATGTTTGTGTGCAAAGAAAATGTAAAATGGTGTTTGAGAAACCTTTTCCAAAGATAGAAACAGCGTCAGAAGATGGAGAGTTACAAAGCGTTTGATTTGATGGTTTGATGGTTTTCAGGAATTTTTTTTCAACAATTTTGGGAATTGATTAAAATGGATGTGATGCTCTTTGTCTCTGAATTTTTTAATCATGCTATCCTCCCCCCTGGAATTAACCATACTCTGTTGTGTTTTATTCCAAAGAAGGATAAGGCTGTTGAGGTTTCTGACTATAGACCCATTAGTTTGTGTAATGTGTCCTACAAGATAATTGCGAAGCTATTGGCTTCTCGTTTAAAGCCTGTGTTGCATAATATTATTTCTCCTTGCCAAGCTGCCTTTGTGCCTGGTAGACAAATAACTGATAATATTATGCTTGCACATGAGATTTTCCATTTCATGAGGAAGTCAAAAGCAAAAAATGGATTTGTTGCCCTTAAGTTGGATATGTCAAAAGCTTATGATAGGGTTAAATGGAGCGTCATTTTGAAAGTGTTAAAATGTCTTGGTTTTGATGTTAAATTTTGTGATCTCATTTCTTGTCTTATCTCATCCACATCATTTTCAATTAAATTGAATGGGGCCCCCAACAATTATTTTAAGGGGAGTAGAGGCTTAAGACAAGGTTGTCCGTTGAGTCCTTACCTGTTTCTGATCATTATGGAAATCCTCTCTCGGCTCCTTGGAGTCTTTAGAGCGGAAGATGCTTTCCACGGAATTAAAATAGCACGGTATGCTCCAGAACTCTCACATCTTTTCTTTGCTGATGACACTTTCATCTTTTGTCGTGCTACTATAGAAGATGTCTGTGTGATCGAAACTATGCTAGATACCTTTGGACTTATTACTAGATAGGTAATCAATTTGGACAAAAGTGAAACATTCTTAAGCAAAAATACATGCCCTACGATAAAGGAGCAGATCCTCAGTTATCTAGGCATCAAGGAGATGGATAATACCTCATCTTACCTGGGGAGTCCTCTGTTCTCCGGAAAAGCTAAATCGGACAGATTGTGCCCAGTTTTGAATAAGTTGAAGCATAAGCTGGCTAGATGGAAAGCACATTCACTTTCTTTTGCTGGGAGAGCGGTTCTACTTCAATCTGTACTGCAAGGAGTGCTTATTTACCATATGTAGTATGTCTTGTTCCCAAAAAAGGTGTGTAGATCAATGGATTCCATATGCCAAAGGTTTTGGCTAGGAAACTCGGGACAAGGTAAGAATCTTTCCCTCATTTCCTGGGACAAATGTTGTCGTCCAAAATCCTTGGGAGGTGATGCGTCCAAAATCTGCTCAGCCCTTAGATCTTCTCGTGATGACCTGCAAAACGAAAGCGTCAGATGTGGCCCGACCGCGGGGGTCGGGAGTCCACCTCCGAAGGCTAAGTCAGTTAATGAACTTAATCACAAACGGCTCTGCTAGAAGCACAGAGCTAAGGAATGAAGAACTGGGAAAGGTGATCTAGATCGTGAGCCCCTGATAGTTTACGTCTATCAGTGTGTATATGAATCTCCGTCCCTCACCTCGTATGGCAGTGAGGTTTATATAGAGTGTACCTTCGAATCTCCTTCGTTGGATGCACTTGAGCCTTCTTCGGGTAGTCGTTGGATCTTAACAGTTAGATCCGTTGAGAAATAGACTTCTACTAGTTTGGACTAGTAGAGGTCTCCTAAGATAACCTCTAGGTTATGCGATGATTATCCCTTCGATAATGATTAGCCGCAGCTGTCAATTTAAGTCTGCCATCATTAGGGTAATTAAACTAATCCATAAATTGGATTAGGGTGTGCTTGTGGCTGAATAAGTTTTCTTCCTCAGGCAAGCTATCTTCTGATCCGGTTCGCTCGGGAGCGAGTCGATTCCCTCACCCTCGACCGGGGTCGAGGGTTGAACCAGGTATGAACCCTGTTCGATCATATTTTCTCCATATCAGGAGGATTAGGATTCAAAAGAATGGAGCTCATGAATAAGGCTCTACTTATTAAATTAGGTTGGAGACTCTTGACGGAGCAAAATTCTATTTGGGTAAAATGCTTCAAGGCCAAATATTTTCATAATACCTCTCTGTGTGATCCAAAAGTGTGGAAAAAGAAAGGCTCTCTAGTCTGGAATAGTCTCGGTGCTATTTTTCCCATTCTCAGAGATCTAGTAGTTAGAAAGGTGGGGAATGGGGAAAACACTTTTTTCTGGTTTGACCCATGGGTTAAAAATAAAACGGATCATGTGGTGGGTGATTTTAACATGCATTTTGCGCATTACAAGATTAATTTGGCAGAAGTGATAGGTTTCAGAGATACTTTTAATTCTGAAATTTCTATTACTTTTGATTCACAGATTTCCTCTGCTATAAACTCTGTCATGCTTTCATTTGAACAGGATGTTTGGAGCCAAGAAACTCATCTGCACAGGAAGTGACTACAAAATTTGCATATAAACATTTGATGTATAAACAAAACCCGTCTTTATCTGATTGTGTATATAAAAATTGGTGGTCGTTTCTATGGAAACTTAAGATTCATCCTAGATTTGTTAACTTTTTATGGCGACTTGTGAATGCAGGAATTCCAATCAATCCGGTACTTGCTAAATGGAATTCAAATACAGATCCTTGTATACTTTGTGGTTGCAGCACTGAATCAGCTTGGCACCTTTTTTTCACCTGCGAATGGACGCGGAGGATCTGGACGACGAGACCATTAGGACTTAGAATAGAAATGTTGCCATTCGCAGATATCTCTGGATTTCGCCTAGATCTGTTCTATAACTCAAACCTTGATAAGTTTATGTTAAGGTGGTTATTTTCCATTATAAGCATTACATGCTATAGTGTGTGGCGATTTCATAATGCGATAATTTTCAGGAAAGCCGCAGCGGATCCCAAAAATGTGTTAGCCTATATTAATAAATGGTGTAACAACCTAAAATTAAAACCACCTGGGACTATAGATGCTAGTCCACCTGTAGCCTTAAATGGAAATGACAAGGGAGTACATTTTTTAAAACTACAATCAATGATACCAGAAAATCTCACAATGTTATTTTGTGCAGGAACGGCCAAAGACGAAAACAATGAAACGGGATGCTGTTGGGGTGTAACTCACTGCGGAAGAGTCATCTACTGTTGGAGCAGAAAATACAAGGGATACAATTTGGTGTCTACAATAGCCAAAGGATTAATACTGGGATTGAGATTGGCGGCAAATCACAACCTGCGGATTGAAGGCAAACGGGGAGCAGTGGAATCAGATTAAAGAGTTTATACCAAACCCAAAAAAACCCTGGCCCTTTAAAGCTATTCAAGATCTAATGTTCTTATTGCCCATCATAGAGGAATTAGAAATGTGATGTGCACAAATAATTACCAAGAGATTCTTAAGAGTGCTAGATTGATAGCAGAAATAACATTAAGAGAGGAAGACCCAGGGGAATGGCAGAGCATGTAATTTTTTGATCTATATCTGTTTTTTTTTAAGCGTTTAATTTTCTTTCTATTTCTATTTCTTGAGCGGCTTGAGCCTCTGTTAGGATGTTTTAATTTGCGAATCACCCTTTTAAATAAAAAAATATTTTAAATCGGATAGAAATGATTTTTGGTGTTTCAAAAATATTTCTAACATAAGGAAAGGGGTGTCAACTGTCTGGTTTGGGCTGGTTTCGGGCTACAAAACACCTAGTCCAAACATAACCCATTAGTAAAATAACGGTTTCGGCCAGTTTTGGTTTGGTTTTGGGTTCGGACTGATTAATGGTTTAGATTGGGTTGATCAACGGTTTATGGTATTCAATAAAAAGAATAAAATTGTTATTAGTCAATTTCCATTAAAAAATTAAAAGTCATTTCACGTTATAGAAATCAAGAACCTAGATAGTAAATAAAACATAGAGACTGCAAGCTCATTCTTCAGGCTCTACCGGATGGTCCTCTAGAAAAAAACCTTTTTAAATTCTATCTTGTGCTATGATTGATCGTCTTAAAATTGGGTTATTGTATTGTGAAAATGTATATATTGTATCCCTTTTATGAAATCCGTCTTTTTTTGAGTTGGTATTTAGTTTGATATGCAATAATGCAAATGAAATGCCTCCGGATCGATAAATATTTATTCAATTTAAACAAATTTAATACATTGAATTAGGCATTCATATTTAATTATTCCTTACAAGTAGTATAATGACTATTTAATATTTGAATTCATGCTCAATTTATATGATTATCTATACCAACTACCGAGGGTAATATGACGATTCAAACAATATTTAATGTAAAACTATTAAAACGGATTATAACAAACCCGTGAGGTTCGAGCTGCAAATTGACACCCCTACATAAGGAAAAGACAAATCTGTTTTAAATTTGCATATGAAATTAATTAATTGTACCAAAAGGAATATTTCATTTGTTATTCCACTAGCACAATAACACACTAGAAATAAAAAAGAGAAACATTACCAAACAATATTTTAATTTGCATATGAAATTAGTTAATTGTACAAAGAGGAATGTTTCATTTGTTATTTTTTTTTTTTTTTTTTGCCCAACATTTGTTATTCCACTAGCACAAAAAAACACTAGAAATAAAAAAGAGAAACATTACCAAACAATACAGTACGTATCATATGAACGGTTAAAAAAACGTGTTTTATATGTTGTCCCGTATTTAACTCAAATTGTACATAACTTAGACCTTGTTAATACTTTTACTAGCTGTATGTTTATCAAGGTTTGAAGTATCGGTATCAAGTACAGTATTGATCAGGTGATTTTAAGTATCATCTCCTCTCATATTGGCTAGTGTATTTTAATGCAATGTAAAAAGAGGCGTATCCATATGTGAGTCGAGATCACCTCCTCGTTGGGGAGCTGACGCTTTTTAATTGTAAAAATAACGTGGGAGTCTGGGACGCATACTTGTGTAATTATAAAAGTTTAGAATGTTGAAGAATGCCAAAAAACATAGGGAAAAATAAGTTGTTCTTTCGTTTTCAGGAGACGCACTGGTCCAATTTTCTTGTTTCAGAAGGCTTTTCGTCAAGGTTTAAAGTATCGGTATCGAGTATCGTATCGGTCAGGTGATTTTAAGAGACGTATTGTCCTGTATCGAGTATTGCATCGCTTTGGCTAATGTATTTTAGTGTAATTCAATGGAAAGACGTATCGAAATGTATCGTATCGGTTGGGTCAAATATGGATACGTATCGACAAGTATCGTATAGTATCGTGGGATACTTTAAACCTTGCTTTTCGTAGAACAACTTTGACTGTTTTACCGTTTTCAAAACACAAAGCATGTCAAAAAGGGATATTGAACCCAAACTTTATTTACATGCAACTTCTAACTCCTTTTAGTCTTTGGAAGAATTTAAAAAAATAAAAATAAAATTTGCTATCACCTCAAATGTTTTCGGCACAAATTTTACCAAAATGTCAAAATTGTGATTAGATCACCACTTGTTGATAAAAACACTAAAAAATAATTATTGTAAAGAACGTCATTCTTAGAGAAGACCATTATAAAACGTTTAGAGGTATGACCCATGGCAGCTTGTAGTGGATCTCCAATGGACCCCTAATTTTTGTGGTAAAAGACCATGATTCAGACGGATATGTATCGTGCGAATAGTTTGAAATATAAAAACACAAACAGAAAGTGAAAACGCAATACAGCCGTCGAAGGTGTTTTCCTCTAATTTGACTACTACAGCTTCTCCTTGCAAAAGCGACTCCTGCTCTTCACCTTCTCCATCACCGGTGGTCCATTCTCGAAACAGTTGCAGCGGTTCGTATATTTTCCATCTTCTCCGTATCCTAAGAAACAGAACAGTATAGGTCAGTTCAATAATCGGATTTCCCCCTGCTCCATATAGAGATTTTTCTATGTTCATCTACTTCTTTGTTTTACGGTTTCTTCCCTGAAATTTATCAAATGGGATTTGGACTTCCTCCTTGTAAGGTTTCTTCTATGTTCATATGTTTCTTCTTGTTTTTCGTCAAGTTTTGCAGACGTTTGCTGAAGATTTTATTTCTTTAAGTTTGTTGCCTTCGATAACTGATTAGGGATATTCAGAGCAAGAATGCAAACAAAGATATCTGTTATGCTAGGGAATTTTCTTGTAACATGTAAGAGTTCATTTAGTTGCAAAGAGAATGCAAATATTTTGATGCAATAGTGAAAAAAATTGAGATGTTTGATTGCAAGTAAATTAAAAACCATGGAATCGTCGGTCTTGATTCTCGAGATTCTCCATCTCCGTCTTTCTGGTTCGAGATCGTCACCTTCTTCCCTCTCTCTCTGTGATTTGTCTGTAAGTAGCTAACCTTAAAGGATGTTATGTAGGTTTCTTTTGACAATAAAATTTATGTGCAGGATATTCTTTTGTTTATTAGGTTGTGAATATCTGTTACATAGGCCCGCATTATTGCTTATAGAGCAATCATATCAAACATGTATGTATCCGCTATGCTAAAAAAATACATACCCAAATGATTGCCGTTCTTCAGCTTACATGAAAGGTTGATTTTGGGTATGTCAAACCTTTAGTTTAAGTTTGAACTACCCTCCTTCCCCCCAGGAATAAAGGAAGGAGGAGAAGAACTAGGGATTGATTTATTTTACTGTTGTCATGTTTACAGTCATTTATATCCACTGTTATATTTTAGTATTGTGTTTCAACCTTTCTTCAAGATCTTAGCCTAGCAGAGCATATTATTATGTCATCTTTAATTATTTTCCGTTATTTATCTGCTCTGCACTTCTGTCTTTTCCTTCTTCTTCTTCTTCTTTTTTATAGTGTAATTTTTTTAGGCATTCACCAAACTGAAGTTATCTGTGAGTGTTTTAGTTTAATCCTATTCTTTGGAAGTTTATTAATCATGTGCTGGAGGTTGAACATTCAATCTGTTTTGCAATTGTAGTTCTGTCTGTTCACATGTTTTTTTTGATAGACTTGACTATCAGATTTTGTGAAATTTGTTTTCTTTTCAATTCCGGACGTGATTTTGTGTTCATTTACTCATGGAGGAGTTTCCAGTGTATGCGAGCCACAGTAGTGATCAAGTCATATTGTTAGTATTGAAGGAAAAGTTGGGCCTATATACTTTACTAGGACTGGAAAGGAGAGGATATAACTGACTGGAAAATCAAAAATATAACCCCCTTATCTCTTCTAATATTTTTTAGTGGTCTTGACTCGGGACTCCTTACAATCTCCAAACCAAGCTGACTACTTTTATACTTAATTTTAGAACAATACTTCTGGTAACTGGTTCACTTAATTCCTAAGAAGCCTCACTTTTCTTCTGGTCAAAGATTCCATGCAGTTGTCGCATAAGAGACTATAGCTTCTATTCCCTTTAAATGAAACTCTTGCCATTCTAGGCCTATAATTATTAACAAAAGTATACAGTATTCCTGTAATCTATCTCATAGGATAAGTCACCCATATCTTAAAATTATTAGAGAGATCAGATCAATTAGTCAGAAACTTATCTTTCAGCTCTCCTACAATGACCGCAGATTTCTAGTACAGGGCCTTCAACTCAGGATTAGGCTAGGAATGCACAGGAAGAAAGTCATTCATTTCCATTGTGGTACAAGCGGCTAACACATTCTTGTATTACATTAGAGTTCATTAATGCAGAAATCATGCACAAAAAGGTTTTATTACAACTCTGCGATGGATTTGATGACATCTATAATTTTCTACAAATGTAAAACTCTCGTCATTTCAGTCTGCTGTTATTAACAAAATATACCGTTATGATACACAAAACATTTAATACAGTCCACTTGTCTACTGTCACTTTGCTGGTTCAGTGACAGGGTTGCCTCTTACTGCTGTGTGGAAATTTGTCATGAAGTACCACATAACATTTCGTGACTTCTCCAGCCTAAATAATCACATTAGTCACAAATTTGACCAGGCCATGCAAATCATATAGAAAGTAACTTAATAAAAACCCAAGAAGTACTGATGTAGAACATTTCCTTTTGAACCAGAATTATTACTTTTGTATATCTGATTTTTCTGTTCACTTTTTCCTTTTCTATGTAGTTCACAGTTATCTTGCTGCTCCCTCAGTTAAGTGCAGGAACATACTTCGAACCTCTCATTGTGATCCCTGCAAAGTGAATAATACCCATTGATTTCATCTCCCTCCATTTCTCCCTGGTTAGCTTGGTAAACAATCTTTTAACACACATAATCCTATTCCCTTGGCGAAGCAAGTTAACAATCTTAAAATGCACCTCAGCCCACCACTCTCCAGCTAAATGAAGAAAACAATGCAGAGGCTTACGCATCATTTGTCATTGTTTCCTTCCATTCTGGTTCTCTTATCTTCTTACTACATTTAGAATGCTTTAATACTCGGAGAGCATTCTTTCACCATTCCATAGTATTCTCACTTAGGCAACATATGTTGCATTATAACAATGGTATTCTTAATACGATTCCTCATTTTCCAGTTGTAACCATGTTAGTATATATACAAGTATAGCTCAACCAACATATTTGAAGTAGTACCAGTTTCATGAGATTGCATTGTCACAACATATCAATGTTATAACAGCATAAAAATAGCAGTTCATGATGGTATGTTGAAGGTGGCAAATTTAAACTATTATTAAGGACCAGCAGATCTTCTTCAATGCAAAGTCTCCTGATTTGTCATCAAATTGAGCTAATGTGGCAGAGCCGCATCCATTATAGATCAAACCACCAAAACATTCACATTTTTAGGTCATCTGGACAAAGTACCATGCCCACTGTATTTTGGCTCATGTAGCAGAACCCTAGTCATTCATGTTTTAGGTCATCAAGACGAATAACCAGTCGGTCTCTGGCTAACTGTTTCCTACTGTGTCCGAAGACCCACATCTGCAGGAAGAGGAACTGATCTAACCCAGGTTCTGGGCCTGTCTTCAGGATCCTCACAAACTGAACCAGCTAACAAATAAACAATCCATGGGAAATTTATTTCAAATTTTGGGAACCCAGGGGGAATGAATTTGAGAAAGGATGGGTTTGGGGAGGTTTAGGGTTTTAACAATTAAAAAGATGGGATAGATTTTGGGTGAATTTAGGGTTTTGGAATACCCAACAATACTCTAGGATGGAATGGGAATGGCTGGGGTTTTTGGTAAGTAGCTAGAGGAGGGAAAGGAAGGGGTAGGGACTTCACGGCAAAGGGGGATAGGTCTTGGGAGTCTTAAGGTCAGGGTAAAAGGGGTAGGGAAGCTTGTGGCTAGGTTCTTTGGTCAACTTTGATAATTCTTGGTCTTTCCTTTCCTTTTCTTCTTCTTCCTTCTTTTCTTTTATCTGTTCTTTCTTTTCTTTTCTTTCTTTCTATTCTGCCGTAAGAATAAGAAAAGGGGGAAGGGGAAGGAAGGGGAGGGGAATGGGGCTGGGGAGGTGTTTCGGGTGGAGGAAACAAGAGGGTGGGATGCGAAGTTGCTGATGCAGGGGAAAAGAACGTGGGGGAGGATTGTGCAAGGTCTTGGGCGGAAGGAGAGAGGCTGGGCTGAGCTTACTTGAGAGGGAGACTTGAGCTGCTTTAGTTGCTTGAGTCAGGTTGTTGCTACAGCTTGAAGAAAGTAGAAACTTGATGCAAATTGCAGAATTAGATCAAACTCAGCTGTGGGGTTCCTTCTAGGAACCCACGCCTCACTTTTCCATCGATTCTCAGATTTTATTCAATAACTCAAAACGGAATTTTATGATTGGGTATGGGGCCTTTGTATAGCCAATTACAAGACTCTTGGACTCAAACTTACTTGTTCTCTAATTAGGGAAAGGACACTACTAAGGACCTCAAAAAATAACAAAATAAAATAACAGTTATCTAGAAGGAATCTTTTGAAATTAGATTTCAATTAATTTTACTAGTTGAAATCAAGGAGAGGATGAAGATGGAGATGAATTTGATCCTAATCATCGTCCACTAGATGACTAGCATAAAGTGAAGCTGGACCTCAAAGAATACAATGGAAAGCATGACCCTATTGTTTTCCTTGATTGGGTGGATGCCTTGGATGATTACTTTGATTGTTCCAAACGACAGAAGCATGCAAGATGCAGCTCTTCCATTCAAAGCTCATTGGAGGAGCTACATAATGGTGGTGTACTCATGAGGCAAGGTTAATTTGTCAATGAATAGAGCCCACCACTTGAAAATGCATGAAAGGAGTCCTCATGGAGAAATGCCTTCCTACCACCTATTTTCAACACTTGTCTGACCAGCTCAATACGCTGCACTAAGGTAATAAGACTGTTGAAAAACATATTTCAATTTAATGAAATGCTTTCTTGTATTGTTTTGGATGAAGATGATGAACAGTTCTTATTTTACTTCGAATTGGGACTCAGACTTGGCATAAGGGATAAGATGGGTGTTATCACGATTACTAGTTTAAATGAGTGCATTGAGAAGGCCATGGAGGCTGAAGATTTGATCAAGGCAGCCTCAAAATGATTCAATAATTCAGCTAGTGAAGTCAAGGAGATGTATACACCTAATTGATCTAGTGCTGCGCCCATTAAAGCTCCACAAGCCACTCAAGATAAGGGCAAGCCCATATGGAGGTTGGCATATGTTGTTAACGTTGCAATAAAATTTGTCATGTTGCTAGATTTTGCCCCCATGTGGCAAGTCCAACTTTTTCATTGCTGCTACCCAATCCAACTGAAAAATACTTAGTGTTTAGCCATGGATGGCAAATAGCCGTTAATGCTGCCCTTAAGAGTGAATACCTAGATGACTCTTTGGAAGATGATTTTGATTATGATGGTTATGGGATACATAATGTATCAAGGATTCTACTTGCTGAATCTGAAGGAGTGGGTTGGTGGCAACACACCATTTTTTAACACATTAGTGAACTGCAGGAAGTTCAAAGCTCAAGTAATAGACAGTAGTCAAGTGATAGACAGTGGGTGTTGCATGAATATGGTCTCTCAAGCACTTGTCATTGATGGGCACCTCAAGCTTGAACCACATGCACATCCTTAAAAAGTGGCTCTACCTAATGACAACACTTTGGTGGTCAACCAAATGTGCTTTGTCCCTCTACAACTTTCCGACTATGAAGAAGAGTTTGGTGTGATGTGGTACCCATGATCTTGACTGATGTGTTACCAGGAAGATTATGGGTCTATGATAACAATGTCTTGGTGGGAGGTACTGAAAACCGATATTTCTTAGATTTCAAAGGAAAACCATTGGTGCTTAAACCCCTTAATATACCGGTAATGAAAGCAAAGTTGAAAGCCACCAAGTGAAGTGTCATCAACTCTCAAAGCCCATACTTGATCAGCCACTGGGAAGAAAGTAAAGGTCCTCAATAGCTTACAAGTAAAGGGAAACAGGTTGCAAAGCCTTTATTAGCTTTCAGTTAGCTAATGAAGCCCCTTTACCAGTAGAACCCAAATCTGATTTGAAGGCGACTGCTACCTTTAATGAACCAAAGGACACACTTGAGATATAGTGCATCTGGAATTTATATTCCTTCAAGGTACCTTGAGGACACCCCTTCTTCCCTGTACAATTACATTTCTAGCTACAATGAGCTGCCTGAATTTTGCGTTCACATCATGAAGATCAGCCCCTTGTGTACCAAAAATTGAGTTCAAATTTTTTCTGGGGAGGGGAGAGCTGATGTAGAACCAGGACACATTGGAACCGGCCAAGGAACAAACTAGCTTGGACCAATTTGGATCAGCATTGAGGGCCTGCTTGAACCAGCCAGCTGGTCCAACTAGAAGGTCCCCTTTGATGTGAACACAGATTGACCCCCCTAAAGTGGGCCCTGAGGCCCACCCAAACAAGCTGGCCGAACCCTATCCAAGGGTATTTCCGGTATTTTAGGCCCTATTTTACTTCTGGAATTTAAATTCCAGAATTCTAGCTTCATTAGAAGAGTCCTAGTACATTTTAATTTTTTTTTTTTGAGTTGTGTTTGAGTTGGTTTTCATTAGTTTAGTTGTAGATAAGATAAGACCCTTTAACAAGAAAAGTTTCTATCTTTTAGGAGTTTGTTTTTTATTGGAATATGTCTTTATTAGTGGCTATGGTTTACTCAGCTAAGGAGTCTTTTTCTAAAGAGGACTCTTATAGATAAGTCAGTCTTTTATTTCAAGAAGAATTCTTTCATTTAGGTGGTTGTTAATTAATTGTAAAAGGGTATCCTAACTTATAAAGGAAACCCTAGTTAAGTTGGTCTCTAAGTCTAGTTGAGTCAAGATAGAGTCTCCCAGTTTGAGTTATGTTCTTTCTTTTTGATGTAAGGCTATAAATAAGCCGACCTATGATTGTAAATTTTGGTCTGCATTAAATAAAGATTGAATCTTGTTTGTGGAAACAAGTCGGGGTTCTCTTTGGGAGGGCCTTGGCAGATTTTTAGCTCTTTAGATTCAAGTACGGGCTCAAGCAGTATTTCTTCAAATTCCTGCCACCAGTCATATTCAACAGCAGTCATCTTCAGCCAACAGCAGCTTCCAATTAAGTATATGCAGGCCCAGCCCCTTCCCCTGCGCCCTACCTTCATTGCACCCCTTCCCCCTCCCTTTCCCCCCATCACGAGCCCTAGTAATCCCCTGCCCCTCCATTGCATCCCTTCCCCTCCCCTTCCCCTCTAGTACAGCAGCACCCCAGCCCTTCCCCACCCTTTCTAGACCCCTCGCAAGTCACCTATTCCCTTCCCCTGTTCTCTGCAAGAACTCCCACCCCCTTCCTTGCTGCTGCAGCTTGGCAGCAAGCATCCTAAGCCCCTACGACCTTCCCAGTCCTCTCTCCCACCCTGTACGACCCTCCTAGCACTCTCCCTCCCCTTGCGATAGTCTCCACCCCCTCCCCTCTCTGACTTGCGGTAACAGTAGAACAGAAAAAAAAAGAGAAAAGAAGACAGAATAGAAAGGAAAGAAGAAAAAAAGAAAGAAAAGAAAGAAAGAAGAAAGAAGAGAAGTTGCCCCAGATTTTCAATTCCTTGAATTGCTTTCCCGCCATAGTTTTCCTAAATTTTCCTCTCAACCCATATCCATCATAAAATCCCTTCTTAAATCCGATTCTAGTTAGGAACCCACTTTCCCTTCCACCCTGTATTATTAGATATCTCAAATTTCATCTCGTAGAGATTTTTGTTAAACCCTTAACAAACCTTTAGATCCCAATTGTGCTTCTTTATCTTCCTTCCGATTCCATCTACCTATAGGATCCCATAAGATTATTGGAGTTATTTGCTGGAAGATTCTAGGTGAATCCTACTTCTAGGTCTATTCAAGAAACCCCCAACCCTAATTGGATTCACATCACCCTTGCACCATAGTTTTTGGCCAATCAACTTGGACTCTTGCAATAGGGAAATAGAAAGAAAGCCAAAACGCTGTTTTTGTGAACGGTGTGATAGTCCATTATTTGCAATAGTGGAAACCATGGTACAAAATTCGGTCGAAAAATGCGAAATGAAACCTACGAGGACCCAAAAAAAAGTCCTCAGTTTCGGTCGAAACTGTCAAAATTTTGTCGAAACTTGGTTCAACCCAGCTGGACTAGCTGGTTCATGAGAAAAAAAAAATTCCCAAATTTCGTGGGAAACATTGGAAGTTTTGTGGAAACTTGGGAAATTTCGTGGAAACCTGGGAATTTTGTAGCTTTCCCAAATTTTCAATTTTTTGTTTATTTCATGTTTCCCCAAATACCATAACAAATATCCCATCATAAAGTTACAATTGTCGATTACCTTGACAACCATAGGCATAAAATGTCATGGGATGTCTATGTTCGTTGATTGGAGGAGAGGATGTTACATGCATAATACTGCTCATCTCACAGGATGGATCCACTCTTGGCACTCCTCTTGGCACTAAGTTGTACTTTCCTTTTATTGTCAGCTATTTTGAAGTTAGAAATTATATATTGAATGTTATGTGCTTAAGTAGTTAAGTTTATAGTGTACTTTTCGGAGAACTCTATATCGATGTTATGTACATTGAATGACATATCTACTTAGATTTTTTAGCAAAATACAGCCAATGTGTTCTTTGTACTCTAATTAGCTTAAATACAGAATCCCACCCCCAAAATACTCTCTAAAACCTATCGAAACTTGTACGGAAAAGTCTTCAGTTTCCTCGAAATTTCCCAAGTTTCCACCTAAGTTTCCCATTTTCACCCGGTTGAAACTTGATTTTCCCTCGAATTTTTTACTATGGTGGAAACATTCATAAAGGATTTGTGGGGCTCAAGATCAGATTATGTGAAGATTTTATTCTTGGGATAACTAAGACCTTAGTTTAGTTTCTATTTTGGTACTTCCTGTTTAGTTATTTATGCATGGGGCTGAATCATAAAGCCTAGTAGTTTCTACATAAGATTCTATTGGCATTAGTTACTAGATTGTTAGTTTCTTTTTTTCATTTTTAGAGAGTTTAAGCTTTAGCCAAGCTGTAAATAGGCCAGTTCGTAGCAGTAATAGAGGAGACTTTTGCAGAAATTGCCTTATGGCTTACTAGCCTCAGTTATGGAGTAAAATCATTGTCCATCAGCTGAGATAGCTGTGGGTGAGAGACGTCAGGCTGAGATAGCCCATCCCCTTACCCCCTTCTTCTTATCCTTTTGTGTTCTTTCTTATGTGAAAAACAAAAAAAAGAAAGTTCTAATTATTTTTTGTCTTCATTATTGTATAAATCCTGATAGTAATCGATCTCCTGCTGGTCTATCCAGTTGGAAGTCGACTTTTGCATTACTTCCTGCTATAGACTTCTATAATGAAGGTCAAGAAAGTATTGGGGTCATTCCTCCTTCAGAGAGTTGTTTCAAATGGTTTCCTTGGTCCTTCTCCAAACACGATGGTGTCAATGTCCTTTTAGAAAAGGAGAGATGATGCAGGTGCACTTTGACTGGTTGGGCCAAGTATGATTGGTTTTGGAAACCCAAACCTGACCAATATGCTAGTTTCTTTCTCTTGTTTTGTATTTTTGATATTTCTCTTGTTTGTATCTTTGATAATGTGTATTTCTATGCAAGGTTATTCCTATTTATTCGGTGTAACTGTAGATTTAACGTAGTTATGAAGCTTTGAACTAATGAGATTTTGTTAGTGAAAGCTCGAAGCTCTGTTTCAGTTTGTGTGAATGTGAGTTTCCGTCCCCCTCCCCCTTTTTTTCTTTCCAGTCGTCTACCATTCTCTTTATGAAGCCCACCATAGCAGATCACTCCCGTGCATCTGCATCATTCTCTGTCTGATCTGTTTTTCCTCTCATAGGATATTTGGGCATTAATTTGAGTTGATATTGATTTTTTTTATGGGTTAGCTATGTTGGGATTTTCTTTGAGATAGTTTCCTTTCCTGTTTTAGCATTAATTTCATAAGTAAGATCTATGTTTAGGAATGTAAGGCGTAGTTTTAGCTTCATATTATCTCCATGAAGAGATTAGATGGACAGGAATGAATATATTGAATTTCTATCAAGTGTTCCGTGGCTTGTGGTTGTGTTTTCTTAGTGTCTGTCTTTTCCCTATGTTCTGAATTCTGATATGGTTCCCTTCATATTTCTTTCTTTCTCTCTCTTCTTCTTCTTCTTCTTCTTCTTCTTCATTTTTTTTTCTAGAGGCATGGTGTGTTCTTTCTTCAGCTTTCTTGTCTCATTTGGTTTTCCTGTTTATTGTTCTTCTGTTTTCCTTCAATCTGTCTCTTGTCTCATTTGGTTTTTCTTCGTTTCCTGTTTGTTCTTCAGACTTCCTTCCATCTGTCTCTTGTTCCGTCTTGTCTTTTGTTTCATGCTGTGCTCAACTGGTACTTGCGGTCTGCTTGTGATGGACCAATCTTTGATGGTGCACCTCATGTTTATATTGTTACCATGGTAAGAAATTTCAGTCTTGAGGCTGATCTTGGTTGGCTAGAAAATTGAGATCACAAGATCTTGGCGGAGATATGGTAAAAAATTGGGGGCAACTTGAGTGAACCCAATGTCCCATCTCTGGGGTTTTTAAGGGTCAGGTCGGGTTGGAACTTGGTATCTAGCTTATCTTGGCCTTCTAAATACACTGGTGGTCTTAGATTTATGAGAAAACAAGCCTATTGTGAGTTCCAATTCAATTCTAAGTTTGAAACCAAAATGCTGAAGGAATAAACACACAATCTTATAAAACATGAAATTCAAACCATCAGTTAATGTATATGAAAACTAAGTGATAAGATACATCAAATAACTTAAATTGTTTAGAATATAGTATTTGGTAAAAATCAAATTTGGGAAAAAAATTCACCTTGAAGAACACCTACAAATGCCCTTGACTGATGTTGTTTTGTTATTGTAGATGAGCTAAGGACTCCTTAGGAGTGTTGCAGGTGAAAATCCAGCAAGATGCCAACAAAAAAAAGGCAACAAATGAAGAACACACC
Source organism: Hakea prostrata (assembly GCF_041222555.1). Classification (NCBI taxonomy): domain Eukaryota; kingdom Viridiplantae; phylum Streptophyta; class Magnoliopsida; order Proteales; family Proteaceae; genus Hakea; species Hakea prostrata. Next base: position 18,285,108 of record NC_142609.1, on the reverse strand, counting down.
ATTGGTGTTGAGACGAGACGGAGAGGAGTCGACCAAGATTGAGTAGAATAGGGGGCAAGATGGACTGAGATCCCGGTCGAGCCGACATCTTGACTGGATTGGGATCTTGGTTGAGTTTTGGTATTTTCTGGGTCTCACATTTATTCTCAATTTGGCATCTTGGAAAACCTAGATCTCGTACTATGATTGTCACCTGTTTTCCTCCTCCTGTTTGATTCAATCCCCAAGGGCTAAGCCTGCAAACTGCCTCTTCTCTAGAGAACCAAACGTGCAAACCAATCTGATTCAACTCCTCGTCTCTCGGCCCAGCCCCACTGGCCCCATTCCCTCCACCCAACCAACCTCCCCCCTCTCCTCTCTCTACCCCTCACTCTTCTCAACTCTCTCCAAGTCTCTCTAGGATCCCCTCTCGACCCCCACCCTCTCCTTCCCTGGTTTCCTACTTAACCTCTCCCCCTTTGTGGGCCACCCCCTCTAGCCCAACAACACCTAATCCGTTGACCTCGAGCCTTCTCCGTGCTCCACGTGAGGTTGTCTCCCCTCCCCCCTTCTCATCCTGTCTCTCCCTACTCTCTCCAGCTATTCTGGTTTTACCTCCTGATCAGGGGTTATCCAATTATCTCAAGAGCTTGGCCACCCCCTTCTCCTTCGCTCGTGCCACTTACCCCTCTAACTGGGGGACGGGGGCAAACTAATGAGGACCCTTCCTCATTGTGTAATAAGGATATCTTGGAGGATGCTCCTGAGATGGAAAACCCAACTTCCTCTTATGCTTCTAATCATGACGATTGCCGGAGAAGCAACTGCATCATCAAGAAGCGTTACCAAGTGTAGATGGAGATTTCGTTGTTGATTTTGGGACTTTTAGAGAGAAGGAAAAGAATAAAGAGAAAAACTAGGGCTTACCTAGTCTAGCTCACTTATTGGGCATGTTTTTTGATCTTTGCCCAGTGTATTGCCTGGTGCAATTTGTTGAGCCTCTGTTTTCTTTGTTGCTTTTGAATGGGCTTTGCCCTTGATTCGCTTTTGTATTCTTTTGTTCTCCTTTTCTTTCCTTTGGTTAATGAAATTTTTGTTCATAAAAAAGGCTTGGAGCTTGCTCTCCAACTTGAGAGATTCAGAACTGGTGAGAAGCTCACAAGAAAGAGAGATTCTGATCTGTAGGTGGGAAACATAGAGTGTTCTCTTGTTCTTTTACTCTGGTTTGTGTTCAAATAAGGTGCTGTTTACTACTAGTTGGTTTCTGTTTGATTTGGTTTTACATCTCTGGTTGTTAGGATTCTTCTGATTTGTTGCTATTATTTAACAATCAGACCCTGCTATTAGAAACCCTAATGACCTTTCAACCTTATTCTTCCCCTGTTTTTAAGCTTCAGAGCAAACTAACTATGAGGGCTTTCTGAGCTCTAGTTCCAAGGCTACTTGAAGGTCTGTTGGGTTTTCAGTAATTCTGTAGTTCAGATCTGGGGTGTTATAATTTATCCAACTATCTGATTTCTCTAATACTTGGGGTTGAATTAGGATAAAAGAATGGATCCTGAGTTCCTGCCCTGTCCACTGGTTTGATTTGATTTAATTGGATTTTCTTTTTCCTATGCATCTCAACCTGAGATATCACATCCGTATGATTTTTGTAGGTTTCTCAATTTTCTGATTGGTTGTGGTTTGATTTTGTGTTAGAGATCTGAGATTCTTGAATACAATTCTTTTGGACTTCTCCATTCTTCTCTTTTGATCTTCACCAAAAAAATGTGCTCCTATATTCTTCTATTCTCTTCTATGCTCCCATTAAACATCTACACTCTTCTAAGTTATTGACAAAATTTTGATGATTTGGTTAACACTTGCAATGTTTCATTTGTCTTCAGAATGTCGTCTACAATGGCCACTACTACACAGTCTTTATCATCCTTGGCATTGCCAGAGTCGCAACAAAACAATGCATCACCGATCACAACTCCTGCTGCTGATTCAAAGCCAAAGATGAAGATCTGTTGTGCTTGCCCTGAAACTAAGAGGCTAAGAGATGAGTGCGTCGTGGAGAAAGGTGAAGATGCTTGCACAAAATGGATTAATGCTCATATACAATGCCTGCGTGCAGAGGGCTTCAAGATCTGAAATTGGTAAGGTGATAATGAATCAAAGGATGAGGGAGTCTGCTTATAGAGAACTGGTATCCTATACTTGATTACGAACAAAATAAAAAAATCCTATACTTGCACCAAATCAGAGTTATCAAGCATTTTGACATTTATAATTTGGAATAAAGAGAATTTTGTTGACATTGTGTATAAAAAAGTTGTGTTTGATTTTGTTCTTTACTTGTTATAAATTTCCCATTGATCATCTATTGAACTCTGTTGAAGTATAGTTCTTGGAATAGGAGGGCAAGGAGATTTGAGGTAACCAATCATTTTAGTTAAGCAGTGGAACCCTACAACATTTGAATAAGGTGGATGAATAGGCAAGTATTTTTTATTTTTTTTTCCTTTTCCCCTCCTTATACGGGAAGAGTATAGCCAAGTCCTTTAGGGCCTGTTTGGTTACATGAGTCTGGAGATTTCAAATATCTAAAGATTTGAAATCTATAGATTTCAAATCTATAGAGTTATAATTTATAAAATTAGGTGTTTGGTTGTGGAATGAAATCTGTGGATTCATCCTAAAAAATTATTTGATCGACGTGATTTTTGTAAATGTGTAAATGTAAAGCTTTTTTGAAATCTCTGGATTTCATCCCTTACCCATAAATCTATAGATTCACGTTTTTACACTAAAAACACTACACCTAAAATCCAGAGATGCCAAATCAAACAATTCACGGGTATAATTCACGGGTATAATTCTCAGATTCATGAATCCAGAGATTTGAAATCTCTGGATTCATGTAACCAAACAGGCCCTTAATTATTTCTGAGAATCCATAATCGATCCTTTTTAACAAACTCAATAACTTACCTTATTTATAAGTCTTTTTTTTTTTAATCCAGAAAATTCAATCACTTCTTGCGTTTGCCTCCCTTGTGTCCTCCTCAAAAAGGAAAAATTAAGGACACATCATTATTTTTAGAAGCAAAATGTCTAGTTTCTTTTAATTTTCTTTCTTCAATTTCCAATTAAGGTTCTTGCTAATTTTTTTTTTCATTTTTTGGTAAAAGGTTTTTGCTACCTTGATACCGAATAAGTGGGTAGGTGTTTTATTGTTTTAGTGGAAAAGAGGAAAATGAAAATTTCGAAAAGGAGTGAATCCGTAGAGCCTGTTTGGTTACATGAATCCAGAGATTTCAAATCTCTAGTTTCACAAATGAGAGATTTATACATGTTTGGTTGTGTGAATCTCTAAATTCATGAAATCTAGAGATTCACATTTTTATATTAAAAACATGAATACGTAGATTTATGGGTATGAGATGAAATCCAGAGATTTCACCCTTACTATAAAAGCATTAAATATTTGAACCATGACTCCATAAATGTTTTTTTATTTATGATAAATGTATAGATTTCATTCCAAAGATTCAGGTTAATCAAATAGTTAATTTTATGAACCATGACTCCATAGATTTGAAATTTATAGATTTGAAATCTCTAGATTTTTGAAATCTCCAGACTCAAGTAACCAAACAGGCCCTAAGTGAGGATCCTTGCAAAGGTATGGAAAAGTGCAGCTGTGCAGGGTAGAAGAATGGAAAACACTGAGATAATTGAATGCTCGTTTAAAAGTGAAATACGATGGTTGAAATTTCACAGTTGGAAGCTCTAGGTTTCCTTTATGCCAATCAAACAATTTGACTCTTAGGTGTAGTGTTTTCTTGCGCGGGAGAAATATAAAATGCATTGGCTTGATTTGTTGCGTTGGAGGAAGATTGCTGACCTCCTCTAAGTGAGGATCCCTGCAAAGGGCTGGTGGCGAAGGGGGGGGGGGGGGGGATATGAGAGATTGTTAACTCCTCGATTTCTCTACCTTTTTTTTTTGGGGTAAGAAAGCACTTCATTGAGATAATGTGGCCGAGCAAAGCTCTAATAATCACTCAGAGGAACACAACCATTTTGTTGGTCCATCAACCAAGAGGGCTTTCCTTGTTAGAAAATCCACAATAACATTGCAATTTCTAGGGAATATAAGAAGGAATAAAATTCAGCAACTTTGAAGTTAAATATTGAATGTCATCAACAATGGGTTGAACCTCACAATGTGCTTGGGCTTTTCCATTGATGATGTTGATAAGCTGCTGGTTGTCGGTTTCCATCTCTAGGTGCTCAAAGCCTGCATCAATTGCATATAATGATCCGGCTCTAAAGGCATATGCTTCGCTTTCTAGAACCGAGTTGGGCACAAAGGGGATGGAGGCAGCAAGCATAAGTTTACTTGAGTAGTCTCGAATTATAACTCCAGCACCTCCTTTCTTTTCTTTTTGCTTTAGCGAGGCATCCACATTCACCTTGAAGAAGGGCGGGGTTGTGGGGATCCAACGTTGATCTTCCTCAGCTTTGTAGGTCCCCTTGGTTCAAGTCGCCTTCCATTTCAACATAGGTATCTATACGCCAAAATTCTTGATGAGCTACCAAGGCCTTCTTGATAATTTCTTGTGAAGTCCATATTGTCTTCCGATGTACCCTTTCATTTCTTGCTCCATGCCATGAATGAGCACAAGCTTTGCATTTTCTTGGCTTCACACCTACCTAGGATATCGAAATGCTTCCAAGAAGAGATCCAATCAGCCAAAAATAAGCAATTACTTCGCTCCATTCGCCATGAGAGAGGGCCACCAAACCATACCGACTTTGCTATAGAAAAATGAAGAAGAATATGTGAGATAGATTCTTCCTCCTGAATGCATCCTCCACAACAAGAATCGACTTTCACCCCTCTTCTTTTTAACTCCACTGCTGAAGCAACACTTTCATTGCACGCCGTCCACAAGAAGCTTTTAATCTTCGGATATGTTTTGCATTGCCCAATTGCTGCCCAATTTTCTGATGGTATTTCCTCCCACTTGTGTAGTGTTGAAGATGAGGGAATAGCCTTCTCTTCCCTTTCTAGTGCTTGGACTTGAAACCGATACTGAAAATTTGCTTGACTTGCTGGCCCCCCATAGCAGTTCATCTTCAGCAGGGAATAGAGAGAGCTTGATCTTTAGGATGACCTCTCTTTCTATGTATGAGAACCATGAACTAATTAGAGCCTCGTTCCACCTTCTTTCCTCCACTATTATCAAATCTTGCACCTGTCTAATTTGGCAATGTTGGGGGGGGGGGGGGGAGAGGACCTTGAAGTGAGGTAAGGAGGGGATCCATGAATCTTCCCAAACCTTAATGTTGTCACCTCTACCAATCTTCCATATTAACCTTTTTTCAGTACTTCTCTACCTTCTAGTATGCTCCTCCATGCCCATGATGGTGATTTTCCTAGAGTTGTCTCCATAAAGGATTTGTGGGGAAAATATATATTCTTCATGAATCTTGACCACTTTAGCTCCGGCTGTGAAAATAATCTCCAAGCGTGTTTGCATAGAAGGGCCCGATTAAGTAAGAGAAGGTCTCTGAAGTTCAAACCAACTTTAGGTTTCGCTCGAATCAATTTCTTCCAAGACATCCAGTGTATGGTCTTTTTTGCTTCATTTCCTCCCCAGAAGAAGGTAGCTGCTTTTGACTTCATTTACTTGTGTGTCATTTTGGGACGAAGAAAGTGAGATTGTACATAGTTGGAAGATGGAAGAGCCACTGACTTTAAGAGGATTTCTCTGCCCGTATGGTTTAGCAATTGTGCCAACCATGCATTGTATTTAGAGGTGGTTCTATCATTCAAGGAATGGAACAATTCAACCTTGGAGACTCCAAAATCAGTTGGTAGGCCTAGATATTTTGCGGGACCTTCCCCATACTTCACTTTGAAGATCTTTGAAATCCATGTCCTAACTCTAGGGGCTGCATTCGGGCTGAAACATAGAGCATATTTCTTGTAATTTATCGCCTACCCTGAAGCTCTACAATATAGTTCTCTAGACTCCTTCAAAGTGTAGACATTTGTTAATCTGCCCTCAGAGAACATGATACAATCATCAGCAAACATGAGGTGTGTCAAGGGTTGGGAATGTCTTCTAATCTTTAGATCGCTTATTTCACCCTGTGCCTCCTTAATAGCCAATAAGTTGGAGAGACTCTGAGAACAAATGACAAATAGGGCTGGTGATAAAGGATCTCCTTGCTTGATACCCCTTTCAGGTATGAAGGTAAATCTTTCAGCTCCATTCACCAAAACCGAGTATCTGACTGATGATAAGGTGTTCATGACCAAATCAACAAATTTAACCCCAAAACCCAAATTTGTAAGAGTAGTTGAGACAAACCTCCACTCTAGCCTGTCGTATGCCCTTTTCATATCTAATTTCAAGGCCAATAGAGCTCTCTTCCCCTTCTTCTTCCTTCGAATGCAATGGAAAGCTTCATGTGCCTTGTAAATATTATCTGAGATGCTCCTCTCTTGAACAAAGGCCAATTGGTTCAGGGGGACAATGTTGGGGAGAATGGAGTGAAGTCTTGATGCTATCACCTTAGTTGCCACTTTGACTGCTACCCCACACAAACTTATAGGCTTGAAATCTTTCACCATCTCCGGATTTTCTTTCTTTGGAATTAGACAAATCAAAGTATCATTTGCATTCTCCGGCAAAGAACCTGTGCAAATAAAATCTACTACAAAGTTGTATAGTTCCACATGGGTTAGTTCCCAAAAATTTTGAAAAAAACAAGGGGGGAAAACCATCCACAGCCGGACTCTTTAGTGGAGCCATGAAAAATAAGGCCTTCTTGACTTCTTCCAGCTAAGGTGGAGCCAACAACATCTGATTTTGTGCTTGGGATACAATTGAAGGTGTACTTTCCAAAGCAAGGTGTAAGTCCTCATCTTCTATCTCATTTGAGGTAAAGAGATCCTGATAGTAAGCAAAGAATATGTCATAAATATCTGCCTCCGGTTCATGCCAATTGCCTTCTTCATCTTTGAGTTTTAACACTTGGTTCCTTCTTCTCTGGGATATGGTGCTTGCACGAAAAAAGCCTGTATTTCTATTGCCTTCTTTCAGCCATTGTACTCTGGACTTTTGCCTCCAAAAAAGTTCTTCACATTTTAAAAGATGCTCCAGCTCCTTATGTAGAAAATTTTCACTTGGGAAAATTCAATAGCTTGTTGCCCCTATAAGGATGTCATCTCTTTCATCAGTTTTGTTATTCTTGATTGAAGGTTCCCAAAGTGCTCCTTATTCCATTTCTTAAGGTCTTCTTCACACCAAGACAATTTTTGAAACAATATAGAAGGTGGTGGATCTTCCAAGCTCTTGGCCTGTTTATTCCGAGCTTTCCTAATAATCTTTGCACAACTTCTGTCTCTTAGCCACGTAGCCTCAAATATAAATGGGTGGGGACCTCTAGATGGTCGACCATCAGTATCTACGAGTAATGGAGCATGGTCTAAAGATACTGCTGCTTCAACAAAGATCGCTATCTCAGGAAATTTTAGCATCCAGTTTGTTGAAGCAAAGGTTCTATCCAATCTAAGACGAACATTCGCTTTAGCCAATCGCTTATTACTCCAAGTAAAACCTGATCCATAAGCTCCAAGATCATTTAGACCGCATCTCATGATTGTCTCCTGGAAGATTTTAAGATCTTTGGAGCCTTTGCATACCACTCCACTCTTCTCATGCCATGCCAATATTGAGTTGAAATCGCCTATACATAACCAATGTTCTCTTTCTTGTTGTCCTAGTTCAATTAAAGAGTCCCAAACTTCTTTCTTGTATCTTCTATCGGGGTTGCCATTTACAAAGGATATATCAAATTTATGAGATTGGCTAATAGATAGAAAACCATCAATGAGCCTTTGAGAGGCTGATCTAATTTCCAATATAATTGGGTCCTTCCACAAGATGGCCAGGCCCCCTCCTTTGCCAATTCAATCTATTGCAAAGCAGTTCTCCATCTTTAACTTCTTAGCCACCCTTTCACCTTTAACCTTCTTGACCATAGTTTCCATAAGAAATATTACATATGGTCCTCTCTTCTTTGCAAGATTACACAGTATACGAATTGTAGAGGGACTTGCAAGACCTCTACAATTCTAGCTCAGCAGGATCATTTCTTCGATGGGGCTGATTCTCTCCAACCTCCACGGAAGTAAATGATAAGAAAGATTCTTCTTCCATGTTGATTCTTTCCTCTTGTGAAACCTGGTCGTCATCGCAGTTTCTTCTTTTTTTTGCCAGCATCCGTCGTTGGATCAAAGAAGCAGCTTGCAGCTCTAGATTTCTTGTTGGTGAAGGAGAGGGTTGAAGGGTGGTTAGGTGTTGGGTTGGGTTTAAGGAAAGTGGTATAATGTTATTGGAGTTTGGGTTAGGAGAAGTGTTGAGATGGGGTGAAAGAACCGGGCTCCATATAGGGGAAGAACTAACATTTGGGCTTGGGATTTGATTAATCCCTAAATGGGCTGGATTAGTAGAAGGGCTCAGTGGGCTTTCAGGTGGGGTAATGTGGTGGGTTGGGGAAATGTTGTGTTGTGGATGGGCTAGAGTGACTGAAGCTAGGTTAGGTAATAGGGAGTATAGGAGGGATTGAAGTTCTAGGTTAATGAGGGGTTTGTTGGGAAAAGGTTGTTGATTTTGGACTTGGGTTAAGAGGTTGGTTAGGTTAACACTTGCAGAAGAGGATGTAGTTAAATTAGGGTAGTCCAGCCGTCTGCTGGATGGAGACAGCATGTGGTCCTCCTTGGACTGAATTGTGGATGGCTACATCTCTGTATTGTTGGTCAAAGATGGAGAACGAGAAGCATGATTTGGTGGTCCTAGAGGATCCGCCTGCAACACGCTTGAGATATGTGCAAAAACCCTGGAGACAGGGATTAGGGAAGTGTCGGATCCTGTCGCTCTTGTGCCTTCCTCCATCGGCCGATCATTGGGTTTGGTTGTTGGCCGCTGCTCCTGCGTCGAGTATTTTTGCTGGTAATAGTCTGATTCTTCAAAATAAAGAGATGAAACTTCTTCTTGAAGATGTTTATCTGGTATGAATCCCCTGAGTTGAGCATTTAGGCGAAGTTGTTTGTCCCTTCTCCTTTAGATGTTGAATATATACTAGTGCAATGAGAGTCATCGTGACCTAATAGACCACATCTGTAGCAATAGATGGGTAATTTCTCAACTTTGATGATGATCTCCACTTTTGCTCCATTTTTGTGTCGTGCTATCAGTGATTGTTTCATTTCCTTCTGCCTATCAATGGTGATTCTACACCAAAAATAGTGAACTTGTTTTCCCATTTGAAAGCCCTAGATTATCATACCTTTACCTGGGAAGCCCATTTTCTCTACAAGTTGGAATCCAAAGTCAAGCGACATTAGGTCGAAGGGGATTGCATGGAATTGAAATCAGAAATCGACTTTGGTGAACTCCCATTGCTTGTCGTCATGCCACGACTCTAGCATAAGTAAATTCCCTGAAACCGACCAAGGTGATTCCTCTATAACATTGAACTTGTCTTGCTCATGGCCAAAGTGAAACACGAACTTATCTCCGTTCATCGGAACAATCTCCACTGGAAAAAATAGTATTCCATGCTGCACGTAATGCCTCATAGAGTGCTTGTTGGCGATAATGTGACACCCATCCCAAATCTAGCCCGGAAACCCGATCTGTTTTGGGTGAAGTCGGGTTTGTTTAATGTTGACTTTGAAGTTGGACCGTGATTTCAGTTTTACTATCTTTTAAAATCTTAGGAAGCCATGTCAAACCTTTCCCTTAGAGTTGATCCAATGTCCCAAAATGAGGAAGATGTCTTTGTGGGCCATCTCAGTAGAAGATATGGTGTTTGACCCAAAACCCATGGATACTGATGATGGTGTTTCCTTATGGAAACCTTATTTGATTTGGAGTTGAACTATTTATTTGTGAAGAAGAACTTGGTTTATGGACCTAAAGCTTAGTTGGACCTGTTTTGAAGACTTCCCTCCATACTAGGTAAGTAGTATGATGTGTTGAAAGAAGCCCATCCAAAAATATTGAAGTTTGGCCCATTAAATCCTTTGTTTTGAATAAGCTGTCCAGGCAGTGGCATTTTGGTAATTTTCTGTTTTGAAGGTTTTTTAAAGCTTTATTTCTTTGAATTTCGTGGTAAGCTATCCCACCATGTTTCTAAACCTCTTGATGGTGTGGGAAGGACCTTAGAACTTCTTCTTTGGCGACCAATCAACCAACAGGGTCAGTTTGGTCAGTTTGGTGAAATCCTAGTAATTCTTGAACTCTTTGTGCTATTTAAAAGGGGGAACTCCATGTTTTTCACTCTCAATCTGTTTGTAAGCCTTGGAGAACGTGGGAAGATCCCTAGAACCTCTCCTTCGAAGCCAAGGAAGATCCTCAAGCATCTGTTTAGATTTCTTCATCGCTTTCTCTTCAATGAGGTTGGTATTCAATTCGTTTCTTCTTTAATTCATTCTTTCTTCTCTACTTCTGATCTTCTGTTTATGAGAAGGGTATTACACTGCTGTAATGACCTCTTCTCTAATTCTATTTAGCCCTAGAGATTCTAGAATCCCCCAATTCACTCTATGTTCTTGAAGCCATATGGCGATGATCCTTGAATTTGACTCCACCAAAGATCTTGATGACACTTTCCCTGAATTTTCTACCTATCTTTATGATTGTGGGGAAGTTCTCATACTTTTACCATGACCTTCCCTTGTGTCCTCATGATTGAGGAGTTGATCCCTAATATTCCTTGGACCATTGGAAACCAAAAAAGGGAGAGATTTTGAGGGGAAATTCTTGGGTAACTCTCGTGAGAGGGTAACCATTTGGGAACCCTTTTTATTTCTGTTAATTCATTGGACCTTCCCCAAAACCTTTCTTGATTGTAAATTCTTTGCCCTAAGAGTGAATCTTTATTCTCCTTAGTCTTTCCGTGGGATACACGGATTCTGGTTAGTAAATCCCTAATTGTATGATTTGAATTTCTTTCCTTTCACTTTAATTGAGAACCTTATTTTCTCTCATTGGTAGACCCTTTCCAATGCCATTCTTTATTCTGAAATACTAATGAGATGTTCCTTTATCTATCTTGGGTTGTTTTTGTGAGAGTTAATTATGGGTAACTCTCATGAGAGGTAACCAACTCTCATAAGAGGCAACCACATCTGAAACCCTAATGTTCTTTTATCTGTTGGAAACTCCCCAACACCTTTTTAGATTGTGCACTCTTTGTTTCTCTTTCCCTAGGGTGAATCTTGATTCTCCCTAGCCCTTCCATGAGAGCCATGTTTGATAAAACCCTAACCCCTTTATTATTGACCTATTGAGATTCATTTTCGGACTAAGATCTCCCCCATGTCTTCATTTGGGTTAGGTTGTACTTGGTCTTCAACCCCATGAGCAAAGCACCCTTGTATAGCAATATACATGGGGGCGGTTGCTAGTGGCGGTCGATTGAACCAAGCGACCGCCTGGAGCGACCGCCCGGTCTGTTTTCGGGGTTTTGCCCTATTTTGCCCCCTGTTCGTTATAAATAGCATCCCTCGCCCTATTAACGCATTATTATGTTCGGGATTGCTATTTTGGACGATTAGGCGGCTGTGGAAACGTGCGAGATTCAGGTCTGAAGTGCTGTCAGTGATATGGAACCTTTTCTCTTCTATTATTGGTGATTCTGGTTAAGGTAATGAATCTCCATCTGCAATTCTCTTCTTTTTAACCTCTAATTGATATGAACCCATCCCCTTTTTGTTAGTGGTTACCCATTTGATTTGTTGTACTCCCTTTTCAATGTTCTTGATGAGATCCTGTCCAGAAACGAATCCCTGCATTTGTTAATGGATAGATCTAGTCAAGGGGAGAATTTTTGGGTAATCCATTTATGATGATTGTTAGTTTCCCCTTCACCTATTGTCTTTAGGAGTGTTAGATTCGAGACTTAGGCCATGATCACTCGAAATCCGGATTGAAAACGGATGATCAGAAGCCTGAGTTTCGAATTGAAACTCTCTGTTTTTGGGGCGGTCACTAGTGGCGGTCGCTCAACCTAAGCGACCGGCTCAAGCGACCGGCCAGTTTCCAGTGTCTGTGTAAGTTTGATTTTGGATTTGTTTTGACTCTTGACTCTTATATATTCTTGTAACCCTATGCCTAGGTGTTCTCTGTTTCAAGTAAAAGTCTTATAACAGTTTCTGGAATTCAAGTTAGAGGAATTTTACATAATTATAGGTAAGGACATGCATTCTTGTTTATATGCAATTACATATACATGATGATTCAGTTGTTTTATTTACTATTCTTTGATCATGTAACTTGCTATAATTGTATAAAGCATGTGAATCTTATTGTACACTTGCTATTTGTGGTATTCCTTGATGTACTTCATCTTTCATGATATTGCACAACTGTTCATGGTATGATAAAGAGTGATGTAGCGTGATTGTGATGGAAGGGGTATTCCTTTGGGATATCTTAGCTTGGGATATCAGAAGGCTGTGGAATAGGACACATGCCTGTTGATGTCTCCAGCACTATCACGATTACTGGATGACATACTTAGGAGTGTCTAGAATTGTATGGCTAGATACCCCACATGCTATTACCCTTTCGGCAGGGGAATTGAAGCCGGGTGACCCGTGACAATGGTGACGTGACTATGTTTCATCCTACAGCGGTAACCAGTCCATGCGGAGACTCAGTGGTCCACTTAGGGGCGGAGCCAGGATTGAACATTGGGGGGGGCCGAATGTATGTGGGCCAATGTGGGACCCACTGTAGGTCGCATATCAGAATATATTATTATATTTTAATGTGGAGTTTACATTAAAAATTAGGTAAATTAATAGAAAATTTGTGAGTGTGAGAGAGAGAGAAATGAATAATTTGAAAAAGAGAGAGTGAATACCTGATGTGGAGAAGATTTAGGAAAATTTCAAAATTTGCTAACTACTTCAATATTTTGTGAGACGTGTGAGAAAAAAAAAGAGAAAAAATAGGAATAAAATAGGAGATTCATGAGAGAAAAAAATAGAAATGAAAATAGGAGAGAATATATAAGGAGAAATTCATGGATTGTGAGTTAGTTTTTAATTAGAATTTAACCTTTTATTCCTTAAAACTAGGGATTTAATGATAACCATTAGATAAAGATTATGAATGACATTTGTACCCATCATCTTTATCTTAAATTTTTATTTTTAATTTTTGGAGGGGGGGGGGGGCCAAATAGTGGCATTTCACATTTAAAGATAGAGAGATAAGGAAAAAAAACAAGGATATTTACAATTTCAAAAAATCCGGGGGGGGGGGGGCATGGCCCCCTCCGGTCCCAACGTGGCTCCGCCACTGGGTCCACTGTTGGTCATGTAATGGTAGGGTTGCATATGTTAGGGTTGGGCTCATGGATGTCCAAGGATCGGACCGGGTGTCGTGAGGAATCATGAGAGCATCCCCCCCAATAATATGTGGATGACCATAGGGTTAAGGAGTGGAGTCCAATAGCGGTAGCCAGTCCGTGAGGGTTCTCACTCCTAGGTTGCGAAGGATACTGAACCGAGTTGGTTGGTGCCATAGGGGAAGTATTTGGACTCCATATAGTATGTTACCATTATGACTTGCATTGGATTAGAAACCTCGACATGCGCCAGTACTCATTGCCAATGGTCGTGGTGAGAGAGTGTTGACTTAACCCCTAGCCATGGTTTGAGAGCCAGGTGTGGACTTTCCCCCTTTGCCCAGGATCCCTACAGAGGTAACCAGTCCTTGCCGGATCAGAGTGATGAGACTTACCCAAAGGAAGGCTGGTGTATATCTTAAAGCATGTCAGCTAATAGAGACTTGCATAGTTAGATCTTAGTAGCATTCATATTTCTGCATACCATCCATATCATTTCATCTGTGCATTCGTGGATTGTATTGACATATATATGAGAATTGCTTGTTCCTTACTGAGTTCATTGGAACTCATTCTTTTCATTGTATGTATTATATAAACTGTACAGATGGTTGCACAATGTCGGAAGTTTGAGATGATTCATATGAAAGAGCCTTCTCGTATGAAGCTCATGTGAGACAAATAGTGGTACATGGACTTGCAGAGCATGAAGCCTCCTGAAGATGCGTGTGTGCACTTTTAGCACCATTGATGGCAGACGGAGGCAGATTGCCAGTATTTTGATGATCGTATGGAGAAAGATTGGAGGACATCTTTACTTGTTAATTTAGATAACCCGTTTTTAGATTTATAAGAGAAACCTGAGAGAAGATTATTTAGTTATTTATTTTGCTTCCGTTGCACTCGATATTACTTTTGATTCTTGATTTTCCCTCTTTCGTTCGTTCTTGGATTTATTGGAGTTTTTGGACTCCTGTAACCTTTTTATTAATTATTGCACTATTCTTGCTCTTGATTATCTGTATTTGTATTTATTATTGTTGATAGACTAAAACCATGGGTCCTGTGACGGTTCGTACCCATGGGTTGTCGGGCGATTAACCGGGCCTCGCGGGCGGGGTGTGACAGATAATGTTTTCCATGTATCACATATCCAACCAGTGTTAAATTGCTATTTACTGTAGCATTTACGGTTGCATTTTCTTCAATTTGCTCTTCCACAACGAAACGTTCATCATTAGAGAGAATAGCATCTGAGTAGTTTTGTTGGTTGCCAATTCGCTTTGTGTATTTTGGTATTGGTGTTGTGGAGGTTGTCCCCTTCCCATGCCTTTGCCTCTTCCCCTTAGTGATGCCATGCCAACGGAAGGAAAACTTGGAAAGCTGCCCGGAGAATTAACTCAACAAATAGTAAAAAATGGTGAAGTTTCTCATGGAGAGGAACTCATGGTCACTCACGAGGAGGAAAAAACATAAGATAGATCCCTGGCCCCACCTGCCGGCACCTATTATCTTGTATGAATGGTTGTTGGGAGACCACCCGACCGCCAGAAAAGACTGTTGGTTACTTAGTTGTATCACCGCCACCGACCTTGTATTCCATCGGAAAACTCACCACCGTATACTAGCCCCCATTTCCTGTCTCTTGCTTCTAGAACTCATCACCATATACTCAAATTAAAGCATTCAAGGTTCCGAATTCGAATCCCTCGGTTTCTCTACCTAAGGAGTTGGAGAACCCTCTCTACCTAAGGAGTTGCAGAACCCTACACACTTCCCTGAGACGTGAGAGACAAAGAGATAAAGGAGTGAGACAAATAGGTTTTGTTTTCTTTGGTTTGATCAAGTTTCAACCAAAGAGTAATTTTGTAAATTTAAAACTTTAAAACCCTTGAATGTAAAAAAAGAGAGTCTATATTGTAAGTGTTTCTGTCATTTTTTTCAAAACTATCGGATACAATTCTATCGGTCGAAAGGATATAAAAGCATTTTGGTCATAAAAATAATAGTGTGGCATTAATTAGAAATTTTTAGATACCACAATAGAGCTAAATGTAAGATACTACCTTTTTTTGAGAAAAAAACCCAAATCTTTGGAGGCTCCAATGAAAATTACACAAAATAATAATACTATGATGAATACCGAGAAAAGCCATTGTCTCGACAGTTAATCTAATTCAATATGATCGAAATTAAAATTTAAACATTAGATCGAATCTAAAAGCAAAGTTTGCGATTAGTAGTTTTCGCAACATTAAACATAGGATAAATGATAGTTATCTGCCCTTCAATTGGATTAATGATACTTTAAACCCTTCCTAATATGCTAATGATTCTAGCTTACACCCTCTTATCTGAAAAGGTGCAGTTAACTCCTTGGAGTCAACTTTTCTGTTAAGGGGAATATAAAATTGTTTGATTTGATTTTCACATTTTATAGAATAGGCCAATAGCACTACAGACACTTATGGAGCTTATGAGGCACTTCAGCCCATAGAACGAAGTTACGCCCGGTTCGTTACTCGGCGAACCGACCGAACTAGCGAAATATCGCCGACATCTCGGCGATATTTCGCCCCCCCCATATAGAAAATTTCGCCCCCAATTTTTTTGGGTATTTTTACTCAATAATTTTGGTATATTTCATGTCTATCCTAATTTGATGTAAATATGTGGTAAATTTGAATTATTTCCTAAAAATTCTTCCATTTAAATTCTCCTACCTAGCCACATTTAATATGTTACTAGGGGTGCAAGTTTGGCCCTGGCGGCCCTGACCCGCCCTCGCCTGCCCCTTAGCCCGAATAGGGCTTGGGCAAAAGATTTTGACCCTAAGGGCGGGTTAGGGCCAAAATATTTTAGCCCTGAACTAGGGCCAAGGGCGGGCTTGGGATTATTCTTTGGCCCACCCAGCTCATCCCGGCCTGTCTTTGATTTTGGCCCTGATTTTGGCCTTGATTTTGACCCTAATTTTGGCCATGATCTTGGCCCTGATTTTGACCCTGATTTTGTCCCTGATTTTGACCCTGATTTTGACCCTGATCTTGATCCTGATTCTGGCCTTGATTCTGACCCTGATCTTGGCCCTGCTCCTTGCCCTGATCTTGGCCTTGATATTGGCCCTAATCTTGGCCTTGATCTAGGCCCATGATTTTGGCCCTGATTTGAGTTTGGACCCTCCACCCATATGGAGAGGAATTAATTATAATCCACATGGGTGAATTTTTTACACATGTCAAATTTTAAAAGCATGATCATGTTTTGTAAAAAATTAATAAAATAAATTATATCTTCATTACCAATGTAGTAAGCATCCACCCTGATTTTGGCCCGATCCGGACTCTAATTTTGGCTCTAGTCTTAATGTTAATTTAACCTTGATCATGTATTATATTTTTACCCTAATCTTCACATTAACATTGATATAAATATAAGTCTCGACTTTGACCTTCAGTCATTTTGATCATATTAAACTATGAGTTCACTTTTTATATTATTTTTAAGATAATATTTTATTTTTCGAACTAAGTCATTTTTAGTTCCAAAAAATCATTGATTTTTTTTTTTTTGGACTAAGGTGAGATTAATATAAGTATATAGAGAATTAATATCTAACAAATCTACACCCCAACTTCTCATCATGAATATTGACATCTTTTTTTTGCCTCTAATGTGATATTTCAGGGAAAAAAAAAAAAAACTTACTAAGGACAGATAGTTATGTTTGTAACTAAAATATAATTTTCTTTAATTACGAAAAAAATATCAATACTAAATTATCGTTGATTTACTTGTTAACAAAGTTTTGAATATGATTTTTTTTGTTGAATATGGATATCAATGGGAGGGGTTTTCAATTTCCATCACCAAAGTAATGAGAGAGGTTTTCAATTTCCATCATCAAAGCAATGAGAGATTTTCAGAGATCAATATAGAATTATGGAGTATGAATTTATTTATGTTTAAAGTAATACTATCAACTTATTGACTATTTTATCATTTTGTATGAGCTTGAATCATCTTATATTTCTATGAATTTTATTTTTAATTTACTTATGATACTTTTATTTTTTTTATTATTATTATTATTTTTTAATGAATTTACATTTGATATTTTAGGTCCAAGGATAGGACCAATTAAGGCTAGGGCCAAGATAGGGTCAATCAGGGCCAGGGACAAGGTTAATCAGGGTCAGGGCCAATTAGGGCCAGGGACAAGGCCAATCAGGGCTAGGGACAGGGTCAATCAGGGCTAATCAAGGTCAATGCCAATCAGGGCTAATCAGGGTCAGGGTCAGGTCCAGGGCCAATTAGGGCGGGAATGGGCTTGGCATGGCCCTGAAGGGCTTAGGGCCAGGGACAATAATCCTTGGCCCTGAACTAGGGTCAGGGCGGGAATGGGCTCAGATTAGAACATATAGGGCTGGGCTTGGGATTGCAAAAGCCCGGCCCAGTTGTAGCCCTATATGTTACCTTCTGAGGCCTACATCATTCAGACATAATTGGAATGATTATCCATTCACTCTGAAGATTCTATTACAAGATTCATTAATAATTTAAATTGTTTCCATAAATTATTTCATATATACACTCTTCCCTAATCACAATTGGCATGTTGACTTTCGGTAATTTTCGCCCACCAGTTTCGAGGGTATTTTTGGTCATTTTGAGTCCAAAACTGATGCCTATCATATTTGATGCAAATATGTGGTAAATTTAAATTATTTCCTATAAATATTTCCATTTAAATCTCTTGTTTAGCCACATTTAACGTGTTACCTTCTAAGGCCTAAATCATTTGAACATAGTTGGAATGATTAACCGACGATTCTATTACAAAATCACTTCATAATTAAATTGTTTCCATAAATTATTTCATGTATATACTCTTCCCTAACCACATTTGGCATGTTGACTTTTGAGGACTAGATCACTAGAATATAGTTGGTAAGATTTCTCATTAATCTTGAAGATTTTGCTATAAAATGTCTTCCTATTTATAAATTATTCTACGTATAGATTCTCCTCGTAATTACATTTAGCACATTAACTTTTGAGTCTTGAATCATTGGGATAGAATTGGTAAGATTGTGATAGAATCGCGGGAGAAATCGCCTAAGAATTGCAATAAATAGAATAAAAATCACAAAAAAAAAAAAAAAATGAAAAATTTGAATTTTCCGATATATCGCCGAGAAATGATATATTGCCAATTTCTCGGCGATATCTGCAAATATAGTTTCGCCCCCTTGTATTGTTTTGCCGGGGGCAAAACTAGCGAATTTCGACAAAATTTTGCCGAAATTTGCCGAAATTCGCCGAAGTTAGGTTCCATGCTTCAGCCCAACTCGGCTCTGATCTTCCTGCAGCTGAGCTTTCTGCCTTTCGAATGCAGCCTAGTTGTAAATCTAATCTTTGTTTCTAAAGATTTTTCTCAACTGCTCTCAGTAGTCTCGATCCAGTTTTTTCTAGTTTTGGTTTCCTAAACCTTAGTTATTCAACTTGTTGACTTAAGGAAAATTTCCAGGATCTAATAAGTAATAAGTGGTTACTCTTGACCAATTAGCTGCTGAGCTAACCCTACACAGCTTTCTGCTATAAAATAAAATAAATTAAAAATTAGAAAAATTCCCACTAAACCCACCTAAAATAAATAGAAAAAATAACCACCACTAGCCATCGTAGTTGGTCAGGCATGTTTTTCTTTTTGTACCATTTAGAAAAAAAGAAAATTTATTTGAAAAATCGGCCGGCTTCTGAACTCCAAAAATTGGTGAAAGCACCAATAGGCTGCTGCATTGTATTATTTATCATTAGGTTAGAGAAGTGGAAGACGTGCTGACGTTCACTGAGAAGTTGAAGATGTAGCAGAAAGATAGCTGTATTATCGCATTAATTTCGAAGGTCAAGAAAGAAGAAGATTTGAACTTCAATACATTAAGTATATGAGGTTTGTCCAGGCTGTAAACCTCCTAAACAATGGCGACTCTTGAGGGAATAGCACTGTATAAAGGTTGAAGTAGCTTTCAAATTTTCAAGTCACCAGGTTGAGCTCCAAGTTACCTTTTAGTAATTTGGGTGGTGATTGGAGGTGGAGTTGCCGGAGATGAAAAGGATGGAGAAGGCAAGGCGCTGGCCTTGCCTAGTATATGCTCTAGCATTTTGCTTGATGGCAGTCAGTGTGGCTGCAGATAAGCATCATTTCGAAAATTCAAATGATCATGCTGGAGAGAATAAGGGGAATCCAAGTCACAAGGATTACAGTGATCAATCATCCCACAAGGATTACAGTGATCATCAATCATCCCACAAGGATCGATCACCACCACCATCTTCCACATCTCCTCCGTATCTCTACAACTCCCCCCTCCACCTTACCTCTACAACTCACCACCTCCACCTTATTTGTACAAGTCTACACCCCCACCATCACATTCTCCACCTCCTCCTTACTTGTATGAGTCCCCACCCCCACCATCACCTTCACCACCACCTCCATATCTTTACAAGTCACCACCTCCGCCATCACCTTCTCCACCTCCTCCTTACGTTTACAATTCCCCACCCCCACCATCACCTTCACCACCACCTCCATATCTTTACAAGTCACCACCTCCGCCATCACACTCCCCACCTCCTCCTTACGTTTACAATTCCCCACCCCCACCATCTCCTTCTCCTCCTCCTCCTTACATCTACAAGTCCCCACCCCCACCATCACCTTCACCACCACCTCCACCATCACCTTCTCCACCTCCTCCTTACGTTTATAAGTCCCCACCCCCACCATCACCTTCCCCCCCTCCACCTTACCTCTACCAGTCCCCACCCCCACCATCACCTTCTCCACCTCCGCCTTACCTTTATAAGTCCCCACCTCCACCATCACCTTCTCCACCTCCGCCTTACCTTTACATGTCCCCACCTCCACCATCACCTTCTCCACCTCTGCCTTACCTTTACAAGTCCCCACCTCCACCATCACCTTCCCCCCCTCCACCTTACATCTACAAGTCTCCACCCCCACCATCACCTTCCCCCCCTCCACCTTACCTCTACCAGTCCCCACCCCCACCATCACCTTCTCCACCTCCGCCTTACCTTTACAAGTCCCCACCTCCTCCTTACGTTTACACTTCACCACCTCCACCGTCAGCGTCTCCACCTCCTCCTTACATCTACAAGTCCCCACCCCCACCATCATCCTCACCACCACCTCCACCATCACACTCCCCACCTCCTCCTTACGTTTACAAGTCACCACCTCCACCGTCAGCGTCTCCACCTCCTCCTTACATCTACAAGTCCCCACCCCCACCATCGCCTTTCCCCCCTCCACCTTACCTCTATAAGTCCCCACCCCCACCATCACCTTCACCACCACCTCCACCATCACCCTCTCCTCCTCCTTATGTCTACAAGTCCCCACCCCCACCATCACCTTCCCCACCTCCTCCTTACGTTTACAAGTCACCACCTCCACCGTCACAGTCTCCACCTCCTCCTTACATCTACAAGTCCCCACCCCCACCATCACCTTCCCCCCTCCGCCTTACCTCTATAAGTCCCCACCACCACCATCACCTTCACCACCTCCTCCTTACCTTTACAAGTCCCCGCCTCCACCATCACCTTCTCCTCCTCCTCCTTACGTTTACAAGTCACCACCTCCACCGTCACCGTCTCCACCTCCTCCTTACATCTACAAGTCCCCACCCCCACCATCACCTTCCCCCCCTCCGCCTTACCTCTATAAGTCCCCACCACCACCATCACCTTCACCACCTCCTCCTTACCTTTACAAGTCCCCGCCTCCACCATCACCTTTTCCTCCTCCTCCTTACGTTTACAAGTCACCACCTCCACCGTCACCGTCTCCACCTCCTCCTTACATCTACAAGTCCCCACCCCCACCATCACCTTCCCCCCCTCCGCCTTACCTCTATAAGTCCCCACCACCACCATCACCTTCACCACCTCCTCCTTACCTTTACAAGTCCCCGCCTCCACCATCACCTTCTCCTCCTCCTCCTTATGTCTACAAGTCCCCACCCCCACCGTCACCATCCCCCCCGCCTCCTTACCTCTACAAGTCTCCACCCCCACCATCACCTTTTCCACCTCCTCCTTACCTCTACAAATCCCCACCCCCACCTTCACCTTCTCCACCTCCTCCTTACCTATACAAGTCTCCACCCCCACCTTCACCTTCTCCACCTCCTCCATACCTATACAAGTCTCCACCCCCACCGTCACATTCTCCACCTCCTCCTTACCTCTACAAGTCCCCACCCCCACCGTCACCTTCCCCACCTCCTCCATACCTATACAAGTCTCCACCCCCACCGTCACATTCTCCACCTCCTCCTTACCTCTACAAGTCCCCACCCCCACCTTCACCTTCTCCACCTCCTCCATACCTATACAAGTCTCCACCCCCACCGTCACATTCTCCACCTCCTCCTTACCTCTACAAGTCCCCACCCCCACCGTCACCTTCCCCACCTCCACCATCACACTCCCCCCCTCCCCCCTATGTATACAAGTCACCACCTCCACCATCACCTTCACCACCTCCTCCTTACATCTACAAGTCCCCACCCCCACTGTCACCTTCTCCCCCTACACCTTACCTCTACAAATCCCCACCCCCACCGTCACCTTCTCCACCTCCTCCTTACCTCTACAAGTCCCCACCCCCACCTTCACCTTCTCCACCTCCTCCTTACCTCTACAAGTCCCCACCCCCACCTTCACCTTCTCCACCTCCTCCTTACCTCTACAAGTCCCCACCCCCACCTTCACCTTCTCCACCTCCTCCATACCTATACAAGTCTCCACCCCCACCATCACATTCTCCACCTCCTCCTTACCTCTACAAGTCCCCACCCCCCACCGTCACCTTCCCCACCTCCTCCATCACACTCCCCCCCTCCCCCCTATGTATACAAGTCACCACCTCCACCATCACCTTCACCACCTCCTCCTTACATCTACAAGTCCCCACCTCCACCATCACCTTCCCCCCCTCCACCTTACCTCTACAAGTCCCCGCCCCCGCCATCACCTTCACCTCCTCCTCCTTACTTGTACAAGTCACCACCCCCACCGTCACCTTCTCCACCTCCTCCTTACCTTTACAAGTCCCCACCCCCACCATCACCTTCTCCTCCTCCTCCTTACATCTACAAGTCCCCACCCCCACCATCACCTTCACCACCTCCTTACCTCTACAACTCACCACCACCTCCATCTTATTATGCTCATTAATACTACAGCTCTCCACCTCCACCATGAGCATAGTTTCCACTTCCTCCATAATATTACAAAAACACCTGCCTGCCTTCTTTATCACACCTACAACCATACTACCACTAGTTTTTGTTGCCTTGACCCTTTTAATGGTTCAGTTCATTACTAAAGTTGCCCCTGAGCAATTTTCCTTCTTCTTCCATGTAGTTGGCTTTCTACTATCTTGCTTGTTGCATTACTTGAGATTTTATGGTTGGCTTGAGAATGGTTCACATTTATAGTAGTATAAGTTGCCTTCTCTTTCTTGAATCTACCAAATGAAAATAGAGTTTGCTTAGGCAACTTTTACAATTTCTGAGCAGACAAGGGTGGATTCAAGAACAAATGTTGTACGTAGAAATTCTTTGTAATAGAATTATCTTTTTGTATCCCTTACTAAATAAATGCAAGTCATTTCAAAGCAAATTGCATGCTTCTCACTAAATTAATTATGTGTTGTGATAACTATCTCTTAAATAATTGAAATCCTTCACCAGATGTGAGGTCATATATATATGGGAAATTTTCAGTGCTACCTCCTGAGTTACCCCATAATACTAATGCCACTCCTTGAGTTATCCAATTTATTAATCAAACCTCCAATTACTAACATTGTTACTCTCAATTAATTTTTTCATTTATCAATTTCTAATATTACCCTCCACATGCTAGGGAAGAAGATGGCACAAAAAAAAAAAAAAAAAAAAAAAAAAAAAAGTGCTGGAATAAAAATCATAAAGATACAATAATGAAAGGAAGAGGAGTGGTTGTAGACTACATGTAGAGGAAGATGCAGACGAATCAAGCGTGCGGTTTGTCGTTCAAGGGGATTCTTATCTTTTTGGAAAGTTTAACTTGGTTACATCAGCAATTAACTTTGATTTCTGAATAGCAGGGCGTGTCATTGATATATGTTTTCCCTACAAGTATAATTTATAAATTGAGTAACTCAGAGGATGATATTAATTTTAAGGGATAACTTAGGGTAGTGTTAAAAAATTTCTCGGAATAACCATGATTTATATTTTCCGGCCATGTATGGAAGACTGATGTTACATACCAACCATTGGATATCTAGGTGGGGGTGATCTCTAGATTTGCCCATATCAAATTTCATTCTCGAATTTAAATTTCACTCTCATTCTAAGCTTGAACTATCGATGATTTCGTTACAAAAAAAAAAAAAAAAAAAAAAATGAAAAAAGGAAAAAAAAAAAAAAAAAGTGAAGATCCTAACCAATTGATTACCAAAACAAATAAAAATAAAATGCAAATGGAGCGAAACCCTCGCTTCATCACTGCTCTAATGAACTGTTTGTGTGTTCGAGTCTGTATGCCCAAATATTGTTCTTTGGTCTTGTAGAAGTGCTGGTTGTAGTATGGGAGTTTTGGAATGGAGACTATGATCACCACACGGAACACCCTTTTTCCCTACAAAATTATACTTAAAAATATAATCACTGTTGCCTCCGTGGAATATGATCTTAATTACTAATCAAACTCTATTGTTCATAAATTACCATTTCCCCCTTCACTTGGTATTAAGAGGTTGTTAGGGTAAGATGTATAATGTTTATTTTATCCTTCATTAGAATTTAAAAGCTAAAAGACGTATCACCCTTATTTAGAAAAACCATATGGAAAGCAAGAAGGAACACCCTTTTTCCTTACAAAATTATACTTAAAAAATATACTATTGCCTCCTTGTAATATGAATTTAATTACTAATCAAACTCTATTGTTTATAAAATTACTATTTCCCACTCCACTTGGTATTAAGAGTTGTTAAGGTTAGATGTATAATGTTGATTATATCATTTTGTAGAATTTAAAAGTTAAAAGACGATATCACCCTTATTTAGAAGAACCACATGGAAACAAATTTTTCGCCTTTTATATTCTTGTTATTTTGGATTACAAAGAGTCGCATCTGTTGATAAGATGAATAAATAATAAAAATTTCAAGGTTATTTTGGGGTTTTGAAAAATATAAAGATGTCTTCATCATTTATTTAATAGAGCTTAGCAATAAAGGGCATCAATAATTTTAGCAAAGTTTAAAGTTGATTAGTAATTACAAAAAGTTTAAGAGATAAGGTAGTAATTAAACTAGGCAAAATTTCAGACACCCCAAAATAAATAGCAAAAATCATAGACATCCCAAATATATCAAATTGGCAAACACCCCAAAATGTCTCTTAAAAGGGCAATCACCCCCTTTTCTGATGAAATTTGATTTAGAGGAAAAGACATATGTATTCTTAGTAGTATTTTTGTACTAAAAATGAAAGTTACCATTGCTGCGAAATCCTGCTCGACTGCATGAACAAGTGATCCTGCAAAAACGTGCTAGACCGGGTTGGTCGAGTAACGCCTCTGATGATCGAGTTAGTCGAATACCAATCGTTAGATGAAAGAAACAAGTTGTAGAAAGCATATAGCTAGTTGGTATGAAATATACAGAAGCGAAAAAGAAAGGAAATCAATTCATGGGACCGCGGAGCATAAAAATATTTGAGGAAAACAAGAACAAAAAGAAATTGAAGGGGTAGGTAGCTTGAACTATTCATATATCTAATAAGGGGAGATTTCATTCCATTTGACTTCAGTTTTGAATGGTCTAAGAGTACCTTACCAGGTGGTCGGCAAACAGAAAACTTTATTCTAAAAATGGGAATAAATCAAGATAAGAGTAGAAAAATCTCACAATCTCCATCCAAGAATGAAATGAAAAGAGGGGAAAGCAAAACATCACCAACTCAGTTGACCAAGCAGGTCTTTTTCTTTGGAAAAGAAGAACCAGCTTAAATTGCTGCATTTTATATGGATTATCAGAAGAATTATTCATAGATGGTTGTTGATGGGCTAAAGAGTGGAAGACGTGCTAATGCTTACTGGGAAATTAAAAACTGCACTCTATTATAGTATTTTATATTTTTATTCTTTATAGAACCTAGAAAAATTAGAAGGTCATTGAAGAAAAAGAAAACAAGTTCATTGCAATACATAATTTGCAGGCAAATAATTGGACTGGTAGATCGAGATTCGCAGCGATTGAGATATCTCCAGGCTGTAAACTTCTCCAATCAATAAAAGCTCTTCAGAGATGTTAAGAAAAGTAACCTAAATGCAGCGGAAATAACACAAGAAAGAAGAGAAAAGAACAAGACACCAGATGTACTTCGTTTGGTCCAATGACCTACATCCAAGGATGAGTAGTGAACTCATCAAGCAATGCAACTATCCAATAGCAAATGTAAGGTTACAACCCTATGATCTTGAGATAAGAACTCTATACATGGACAAGAAAGGTAAACAACAAGACTAGGAACAACTACACCTGAAAACCTGTAGAAGAACTGTAGCTTAAACCTTTCACCAGCGCAGATCCAAGAACACCATAACAAGTGTCTTCACGCCTCAATAGCAAGTGCTATTCAACCACCATGAGAGCCAAGTCACAAGAGCAAGATCA
The DNA here is from genome assembly GCF_041222555.1 of Hakea prostrata. Taxonomy (NCBI): domain Eukaryota; kingdom Viridiplantae; phylum Streptophyta; class Magnoliopsida; order Proteales; family Proteaceae; genus Hakea; species Hakea prostrata. The sequence goes on along the minus strand of NC_142609.1, from coordinate 18,258,935 downwards.
ACACTAGAGCATACCAACCGAAACCTCCACTCAACAGAGGAAGAGCAAGAACCAAAGGAGAACCAGAGAGAGGAGAGAGACAGTGTCGTGTGATATCTGAGAATAACCCTAAAACCCCCAAATATGATGGTAACAGAAAATGGGCTAAAAGGACCAATCTACCCCTCTAACAAACACATAAGACACACCCTATCCTAAATACAAGTAAGTGACAGAAATACCCATGTTACATATACAACATTCTCCACCTTGACTCTGCTATTTTGATGTTGCATAAACCTGAGTGTCAACACAAACCCATCAAAGAAATATAAAAAGAAATGTAAAACAAACTACAGAGATAACAACTTTAACAAGTTTAAAGCAGACTTAAACTTATCAACATGTACTACTTTAGTCATAATATCTGCAGGGTTAATAGAAGTATCTATCTTACACACATCTAAGAAGCCCTTAGCAATTATATCTCTAATAAAATGCAGTTTTGCATCAGCATACTTTGTTCTTTCATAATATACACTATTCTTAGCAAGACACAAAGCACTCTAGGAATCACAATATACAAGAGAATGCAAGTCATGAAAACCAAGCTCCCCAAGAAGCCCTGTAAGCCACATGCATTCCTTAACAACCTTAGACAAGCAATATATTCTTGAAAGTGCCACCACATGTTGAAGAGTAGACTTCCAACTCACAAAATTCCCTCCAAGAGTAAACACATAACCAGTCAAGGATCTTCTCTTATCCAAATCAGCAGCAAAATCAGAGTCACAATACCCAATAATGCTAAGCTTATTAACACAAGAATTATCATGAACAATTCTATAAGATGCAGAATTTTTCAGATATCTTAACAACCACATAGCAGCATCCCAATGTGAATCACAATGCCTACTCATGTATCTACAAACAAGTTCAATTGAATAAGCAATATCAGGTTTACAACAAACCATAGAATACATGAGGCTACCTACACATTCTTGATATGGTCTATCAATTCCAGCAGAATTTGAATTCATTCTAAGCTTAAAATGAGCACCAAGAGGAGTATTAACAGTCCTAATATTATCATGTCCAAACTTATTAACAAGTTTATGAATATAACCAACTTGAGACAAGGTCAAAACACCATTAGGCCTATCTCTATGAATATCAATGCCAATAATGCTTTTAGCAACTCCTAAGTCTTTCATTTCAAATTCAGATTTCAACATAGACTTAAGTTTACAAATCTGAAATTTATCCTTTGATGCAATAAGCATGTCATCAACATAAAGCAAGAGATAAATGAAAGAATTAGGACTAAACTCACAATAATAAACACAATTATCATAATAGCTTCTCTTAAATTTATTCTTGAGCATGAATTCATCAAATCTTTTATACCATTGCCTAGGTGATTGTTTTAAGCCATACAAAGACCTTAACAACAAACAGACCTTAGTCTCACTCCCCTTAACAACAAAGCCCTCAGGCTGAACCATATATATTTTATCATCCAATTTACCATTCAAGAATGCAGTTTTAACATCCAATTGTTCAAGTTGAAGATCAAAGATAGCAGCAAGGGCAAGAAGCATTCTAATAGAAGTATGTTTCACAATATGTGAAAACACTTAATTATAATATATTCCCTCAACTTGAGAATAACCCTTAGCCACTAGTCTAGTCTTATATCTAAGTTGTTCTACACCAGGAATACCAGCCTTAACTTTATAAACCCATTTACAACCAATTAGCTTCTTTCCTTTGGGTCTATCAACAAGAGTCCAAGTCTGATTTTTCATCAAAGATTCCATTTCATATTTCATGGCGACAAGCCAATGCTTGCTGTCCATACAATCAAGAGACTCTTTATAGGTCCTAGGCTCACATCCCTCAAGCTGGTCAGCCACATTAAGAGCATAAGAAATCAGATTTGGACCATAATTAGACTCACACATATTAACATATCTAGTAGGTCTCTTAATATCTCTTTTAGACCTATCTCTAGCCAATAAATAACCATCTAAAGGATCCTCATCTACAAGCTCTTCTTTAACTTCTAAAGAACTATTACCAGCCCCTAGATCATCATCCTCAACTTTAGGATTAGATTCATCAAGATCATTTCAGATTTATCCCCTAACTCCACCTCAAATATAGTCTTATCTAGATCATTGGAGTTAGATCTAACACTAGATGAATCAATTTTCAGAAATTCCAATTCATTGAATTTAACATCTCTACTAATTACAATCTTTTTCTCTTGTAAACACCAAAGCCTATATCCTTCCTACCCCTGGACTCAAGCTTACCCTTGTTTTGGTGAATAAAACAAATACAACCAAAAGGTTTTAACACATTGTAATCAGCATGTACATTACTCCACCTAAAATCAGGTGTTTCAAAGTCAATTGAGGAACAAGGAGATTTATTAATGACATAACAAGCTGTACTAGCAGCTTCAGCCCAAAATTTCTTACTTAGGCCAGATTCAATCAACATGCACCTAACTCTATCCATGATTGTCCTATTCATCCTCTCAGCCACTCCATTCTGCTGAGGAGTATATGTGCATGTCCTATGTCTAGTTATTCCATGTTCCTTACAAAAAATCAGAAACTTTTCATTCACAAATTCAAGACCATTATCAGTTCTAAGTTTCTTGATCTTTTTCTCAGTTTGATTTTCAACCAAGACTTTCCACCCTAGAAATTTATCAAAGACAATAGATTTATCTCTAAGAAAATACAGCCAAGTCTTTCTAGAGTAATCATTAATAATAGACAAGAAATATTGGGCACCTGAAAGAGACAAAGGTACATTTGGACTTCCCCACAAATCAGAATGTATATATTCAAGTACATGAGTGGTCTTATATGAAGAATGAGGGAATTTAGTCTTATGGAGATTACCCATAGCACATACATCACAAAAAGTCAAAGGGCTAAACTTCTTAAGATTTTTTTGGCCACTTTTATACAAGTGTCCAAGCCCCTTACTACTTATGTGACCCAATCTTCTATGCCAAAGCTCCACCTCACTAACAACCCCACTAGAGACTGATGCAGCCCCTAAAACCACACTTCCATTTAAGAAGTATAAACCATTCTTCAAATCAGTAGTTAGTACAACACTACTACCCCTCATAATCCTAAAAGAACCATCCCTAGAGGTGTAATGGAAACCCCTAGTATCTAGCTGACTCAAGGCAACAAGTTTCTCCTAAGTCCAGGCACATGTCTCACATTTTCAAGATCTCTAACAGTCCCATCATTCATTCTTAGTCTAATAGATCCAAACCCCACAACATCACATGCATGATCATTCCCCATCAACACCTTACCACCTCTAATGGACTTAAAAGTGATAAACCACTCCCTTCTAGGAGTCATATGAAAGTTACAACCTGAATCTAAAATCCAAGTATCAAGATCACTAGTTGGGGATACTACAAGTGCATCACTAGTCACATCAGCCACATGAGTAGCTTCCATTCTCTCATTCCCATTCTCATTTTGTTTCTTTTGAAGCCTTTCTCTACAATATTTTCTAATATGCCTTTCTTTCTTACAATAATAACAAATCCTTTTATTGTTATTAGACTTACCATTAAAATTCTGATTTGTATTAGCACTACCACTCTTAGCAACAAACTTCTTCTTTTTCTTATTATTATTAAACTTCTTCTTAGTTTCATACACACTTCTATTTTCAGAATTAGCAAACAACCCCTCACTAGCATGCTTTCCTTTTTTCTCAGTTTTCAACTCTATATCCCTAACTTTCAATGCTTCCATCACATCATCAAGGGTTATAGATTTTCTACCATATTTAATAGCATTCTTAACACCAACATGAGAATCAGGCAAGGAATTTAGCAATAGAATAGCAAGGGTATTATCAGTTAACTCTTCATCTAAATCAGCCAAGTCACATGACAATTTATAGAATTCCTTACATTATCAGTTAGAGTCTTAGAAGCATCCATCTTAAAACTAAACAGTTGTTCTTTCAATAAAGTAACATTAGGAACAGATGCAGCGATATAGAGTTGTTCAAGTTTAAGCCAAACCTGAGCTGCAGTCTTACAATCTCTTACTCTTCTCATAACAAAGAGGATTCTCTTTATAATTTTAATACTTTATGGCACCTATTTTGAACTAGAATAGCATGACCATAAAATCACCCTTACCATCAAAATTTTCCAATTCATATCGGGTTGGGGCCATGATAGAAGAATAAAGCAATAACTGTTAGAATTTATCTAACAAATCAGAATAGTAACACTTTAGATATTAACAACTTAATCAATTTCAAACTTTAATCAAACAACTTCTGAAATTATAACAGTTAGAAAATATCAGAACTAATTCAAGAAGATAAGTAACAGATTAATTATGAACAATAGAATATAAATCAAGTTTAATAATAACAGAGTATTATTCAACAATATGCAATAACCAGAAAATCAAAAAATTGCAAACTGTATACAGTTTATAATCTAAAAATTCAAAACAAATTCTATATTAGATTATAAACACCAACTAATCATCAATTTCATATATCTAGGCTATTAAACATAAAAGCCCCAATTTTATTTCAAGAAACCCCTGGGGCGAAGCACTGTATTAGTCAGACAGCCAAATTGGATTGTAATTTCAATCAATAAACAAGGGGATTCATATGCAAACAATGTCAACTAGATATATAGGCAAAAGCCCTCAATCAATTTGAGTAAACCCTAACTTAGGGTTTCGGTCCAAATTAGGGTTTAGGTATAAACAGTAACCAAATGATCAGAAAGGTTGCAAATAGCAGTTCTAACAATACAAATCAATCAGAAACATACAAAGAGACCTTCGATTGAAGCAAACAAGATCAAACAATGAGTTCCAAGATCAAGTCCGAACCGAATCTAAAGCTTTGATGCCAAAACTGTTAAGAAAAGTAACCTAAATGCAGCTAAAAAAACACAAGAAAGAGGAGAAAAGAATAAGACACCAGATGTACTTGGTTCGGTCCAATGACCTACATCCAAGGATGAGTAGTGAACTCATCAAGCAATGCAACTATACAATAGCAAAGGTAAGGTTACAGCCCTATGATCTTGAGATAAGAACTCTATACATGGACAAGAAAGGTAAACAACAAGACTAGGAACAACTACACCTGAAAACCTGTAGAAGAACCGTAGCTTAAACCTTTCACCAGCGCAAATCCAAGAACACCACAACAAATGTCTTCACGCCTCAATAGCAAGTGCTATTCAACCACCATGAGAGCCAAGTCACAAGAGCAAGGTCAACACTAGAGCATACCAACCGAAACCTCCACTCAACAGAGGAAGAGCAAGAACCAGAGGAGAACCAGAGAGAGGAGAGAGAGAGTGTCGTGTGATTTTTGAGAATAACCCTAAAACCCCCAAATATGACGGTAACACACAATGGGATAAAAGGACCAATCTGCCCCTCTAACAAACGCATAAGACACACCCTATCCTAAATACAAGTAAGTGACAGAAATACCCCACCTACATATACAACAAGAGATATGAGAGCTATATAAAGGTTGAAGGGCCTCCTAATTTTCAAGTCAAACATTGTAGCTCTAAGTTAAGTTTCTAACATTTTGGGTGATCATTGGAGGTAGAGTTGCGGAAAGATGAAGAGGTCGGAGAAGGCAAGGCCTTGCTAGTATATGCTCTAGTATTTTGCTAGAAGGCAGCCATTGTGGTTATAGATAAGCATTCCTTCACTCACTCAGAAGGTCATGGAGATAACATGAAGCACCCAACTTACAAGGATCACAGTGATCGACCACCGGAGGAGGATCCATTGCGTCCTTGGGAATGCAAGTCACCTCCATGTGACACATCATGGTATCCAACACCTCATTACCGCAAATCACCACCTCCACCATCACATTATCCATCTCCTTTTATATACAAGTCCCCACCCCCACCATCACCTTCTTCACCTCCTCATGTCTACAAGTCACCACCCTTATCATCACCTTCTCCACCTCCCCCTTATGCCTATAAGTCACCACCCCCACCATCACCTTCCCCACCCCCTTCTTACGTCTACAAATCTCCACCCCCACCATCACCTTCACCTCCTCCTTACCTCTACAAGTCCCCTCTGATAACTCTATGAAATAGAGTTAAGATTGGTAACTTTATACTTGAGATGGCTTGATTTAGGAGTATTTTATCTTTGTTTTAGTGTTAGTAATCATTAGATGTTGTCTTATTGAGTCTTAACATGTTGCATCTTGTATAGGTCATTATTGTCACTCTTACATGAATTTCCCTTCAGATTAATGGATGAATTTGATTAATCCTCTTTCTCTTGAAAATGTAGGTGAAGATCCATAATAGAAGAAGAATATGTCCTCTAACTTTGCTGTAGAGTTTGCTGCAGCAATACAGAGCAGAATATTCTTAGATCCAATTCAAGTGAAATGACCAAAAAGGGCTAACTTAATGGACTTTCTTCTTGTCATTCCATGAAAGATCTCATCTCGTTGATATCAAAGGAAAATTTTCTAATCCTACAAGCCAATTTTAACCTAGGACTTAGGGGGAAAAGAAGGGTACAAAGAAGGGAAAAGGAGGCAATAACGTGGAGGAGAGAAAAGGAGGAGAAAGAGGAGAGAGGGCTGGAGCTGAATTCATGGGAGAGCTGCTGGGGAAGAAGGACAGATGGAGAAGAAGGGTGGAGCTCTTGTGGAAGCATTGAAGCTCTTAGTGTCTTTTCCATTTTATAACTCTATCTTCTTATCTTCTAGCTTAATGATAACTATATCTATCTCTTTGTATTTGATTTCTATTATGGGCTAAACTTGTGTTGTGTTGGGATGATAGTAGTACCTAAACTTGAATTTTAAGATGTAACTATCATGTGTTCTTTAGTTTTATTGCAATACAATTTATTGTCAATGAATTCAGCATGTTATATTGATTAATTTCGGTTCTTGAATGATCTTTCATGAACGATTGTTATGATTTTGTTAACTAGAAAGTTAATGTAGTCTAGATGTTTGCTGAATTGTGTGAGTCAGCATAATCTTTAATTAGTTTGTGTTAATTAGTAGGTTGGGTAGGAATACCCAATTACCTCACATTGCCATGATTGAGATTGGGTTTAAATTGCATTTAGATTTCAATTCTTCATAGAAATATGCAGATGTTGAATTAGGATGCTAAACATATGTGTATTGGAAAATACCATATTACCATTCATTCCAGGTTCTTGATATATTTTGGGGTTGTAATATTACTTTAGTATTTGAACTATAAAATTCAGGGGAAGGGAAACTTGATTCCCAACACTCTTTTCATTCACTAAGTTCCTTCTATTGCTCAATCTCCATTTTAGTTCTTTAGTTTAATTACTTGTCATTTGGTTATTTAGTTAGTCAATCACAAATCAATCTTGTTAATCTTGTTTAGATCAATTTTACTTTTGCATTGAAAGTTAATGATAGAATTCTCCGTGGGATCGATACTCTACTTATCATTTATTACTTGATTGCGACAAGTGCACTTGCGTAACATCTTGGTACACAAGCAACAAGTTTTTGGCGCCGTGCACTTGATTGCTAATCTCCATTCCACCATCCGTGGGATCGATACTCTAATTATCATTTATTACTTGATTGCGACACGTGCACTTGCGTAACATCTTGGTACACAAGCAACAAGTTTTTGGCGCTGTTGCCGGGGCAACATGTTTCCTCCTTCACCGTCACCTTCTCCTCCTCCACCTTACCTCTATAAGTCCCCTCCTCCTCCATCACCTTCCCCACCTCCTCCTTACCTCTATAAGTCCCCTCCTCCACCGTCAGCTTCTCCTCCTCCTCCTTACCTCTATAAGTCCCCTCCTCCTCCATCACCTTCTCCACCTCCTCCTTACCTCTACAAGTACCCTCCTCCATTGTCACCTTCTCCTACTTCTCCTTACCTCTATAAGTCCCCTCCTCCATCATCACCTTCGCCACCTCCTCCTTACCTCTACAAGTCACCACCCCCTCCATCTTCTTCTCCTCCTACTTATTACTACAGTTCTCCACCTCCACGATGATTACCATCTCACTTTCCTCCATAAATTACAAATACCAATGTCCACCTTTTTATCGCATTCACATCATGTTACTAGTCTTTTTCTTACATTGATCCCTTCAATGGTCATCATATTACTATAAATTACTTTCATCACCTCTTCTACGTCCTCTGTGTTAATGCTAATCTCCATTCCACCATCCTGTTCATTACCTCACATAAGTCTCTACTATTGCCTTGGAAAGGTTCATGTTCGTTCTCCAACAAGTAGCATTCTCTTTGGTAAATTCTATCCATGCATGGAAATGTAGTTCACTAAGTCATTTTACAATTTCATGAGCATGCAAGAGTGGATTCAAAAAGAAAAGGTTGTATATGGCAATTAGTTATCACTTTGTAATAGATTTTTCATCTCTATCTCTTTACTGTAGGACTACATGATACTTGTGAGCAAATTATGTAATTGTCAATCAATTTAATGACTTTTTGTGAAAATGATCCTTCTAAGAATTGAAAATCTTCTTGTCCCCATGTGAGGTGATCAATGCGTTGTAACAATGATTTTTATCTATTTCTACCATGTATAGAAGATTGAAGTGGTAACGCCAACCATAAGATATCTAAGGCAGAAGTTTTGTATATTTGCTAGACATCAAATTTCATCCTTTAATTCAATAATTTTCTCTTCTCCTGGGCTGAAACTTGACATGTAAATTTACGACAATGTCATTCACAAAATTTTCAACCTATTTTTTAAAATTGGCACACGGTGAAAAACATAAATTTTAAAAGAAGATGCCAAAAATGGCATGATAAGAAGTAAAATTCTAACTGACAGGGTTTATAGTGAAGTTGAAGGAAGCCCTTACCTCATCGCTGCCCAACCTGGCTCGTTCGGGATTTGGGTCTGGTACATTGTATTATTCATCATTGGTCCTGCAGAAGAGCTGTTTACTACACGGGAACACTGGCCTTGTAGACTATAATCACTACCAAGGAATGCCCCTTATCATGACTCCAGCAACCCCCCCCCCCCCCCCCCCCAAAAAAAAAAAAGCGATAAAAAAGGTTGATGCCTTTATTGTTGGGTTTGGGTGTCTTGTATTCTGTGGGTCCATGTAATTATGGTTTTACTAGTACTGGGGTAAACTTGTAATTACATTGGGATTAGGGTTTTAGGTTTCCCTATAAATAGTCTCTGTGGGATAATCTAGTAGACACGGAAGCAAAGGGTAACACTTTGTGGGTGTGAGAGTGGTGTGAGGTTTCCTGGAACTAGTGAAACTCTTTTTCTCTCTGGTGGACGTAGGCAGGGTTTTGTTGAACCACGTTAAATCCCCTTGTGTGCTTTGCTTGTGTTCTTCTCTGTTCGTGGTTGTGCATCCATTATCCCTAACAAGTGGTATCAGAGCGAGGTTTGGTGGATCATCGCCGGAGGTATGCGAAGATCCAAAAAGGAGATGATAGGTGCCAGGAGAACGGAGAAGGTTTCGACTGATTGATCGAAGGTACGATTCTAGATCTAGAATCGTGAAGTTTTTTTTTTTAATCTTTTTATTTCTTATGATTTGAGCGGATTGGCTCAAGAGAGGATTGAAAAAAAAAAAGAAGAGAAGAAGGCAATCTTGTTTAAGATCGTGGTTTAGAAAAGAAAAAAAAAATACGGTCCGGAAGTTGTTGACCGTGAAGAAGTTTTTTTTTTTTTTTTTTTTTTTTTTTCAATTTTTTATTTTTCTTGATGCAATGATTACTTTGCTTTGAAAAAAAAAAGTTGAAAAAAAAAGTTGAGTGGAGAATGTGGAGGAAGAACCGTACAGGGAAAAAAAAAAAAAAAAAAAAATTCGGAGGGGAGAAAGACAGAAAAAAGAAAAAGGCATTTTTTTCTTTTTTGTTTTTTTTATTATTGGATCGTATCGTACAGATTGTTTCCACATGATTTTGTGTGAAGGTTTTTTGTACGAAGTTAAGTGTTTCTAAGGTTTTTGGGCGTTCTGGACTCAGTGGAAGTGAAGGATCGAGGAGATTTCACTTTGTTGATATTGATTTTGTGAGTTCGTACAGAGATCAACGAACAAGATTTTTGGGTTGTTGACGGGTATGAAGGGCAAAAATCAGATGGCGGAGAAGAGTTCTAATTTTTCGATAGAACTTTTTAATGGTCATAACGATTTCACCTTGTGGCAACAACGGGTGAAGAACATCCTTACACGGGAAGGGGCTATTAAGGCTCTCAGGAAAAAATCAGAAAAGCTAGAGGCGATGATGGAAGACGATTGGCAAGAGTTGAGGGATCTAGCAAATAGTACGATCCAGTTGTATCTTGCGGATAATGTTCTTCATGAAGTCATCTGGGTGGCGGATCCAGAGGAAGTCTGGGCAAAGCTGGAGAGCAGGTACAAGTCCAAGTCGTTGACAAATCGGTTGTTTTTAAAGAAACAGTTATATGGCATTCAGTTGTTAGAGGGAGCAAATTTTGACAAGCACCTGGATGAGTTCAACAGGATTTTGACGGAGTTGTCGGCTCTTGATGAGGAGATCAAGGAGGAAGACAAGGCGTTACTTTTTTTGGCATCATTGCCTCAGTCATTTGATCACATTGTGACTACATTACTTTTTGGTAAGGATACTTTGAAACTTGACGATGTTATTACTACATTGATGATGAATGAAACACGGCAGAAAAATAGCGGTAATAAGGAGTCAGATGAAAGTAGTGCCTTGGTTGTAAGGGGTGGTCATAGTAGAGGAAGATCAAATGGGAGAATGGAGGGGTCTAGTAAGTCAAGGGTTCGCTCAAAGTCTGCTGGTCGCAAAGTAACTTGTTACTATTGCAAAGAGGAAGGTCATATAAGGAAAGATTGTCTAAGGCGTAAGGAGGATAGGAAAAGGAAGGACGGGGAGAGTGATGAATCATCTATTGCTGTCCTATTGAGCGATGATGGAGGAGATGATGTCTTTCTGACTTCATCATCAGGTTTGAATACTTCAAATTGGATTTTAGATTCTGGGTGTTCTTTTCACATGTGTTCAGTCAGGAATCAGTTTGCTACATATCATGCATGTGAAGGTGGTACAGTCAAGATGGAAAATAATGCGAAAAGCAAGGTTGTCGGAGTTGGGACTGTGCGGATTCGCATGTTTGATGGGATTGTGCGAACTTTGATTGGGATTAGACATGAGCCAAATCTAAGGAAGAATCTGATTTCATTGAGTACTCAAAGGTTTTAGATGGTCATCTGAAGGTGGAGTTCTCAAGGTTTCAAGGGGATCAATGGTTGTGATGCGGGGAAAGATGATTGGTAAGTTGTATAGGCTTGCAGGGAGTGTTGAAACAGGTGGAGCTCCAGTTGACATTTTGGCAAGGGGTACAGGTAGACAGAATTTGCAGGTTGTTTAGGTGCAAAACAAGGGCAAATTTGGAAAGAAGCGAGTGACTTTCGCTTTGGATTTGGTGAGTGGCAGTGATCTCTTGGAGCCGGCTGTGACAGGAGAGATGGAGCCACATCACGTCTTATAGTGGCGATGAGCTGTATGGGACACCCCAGGTGGGGGGTGTGCACCAAGCTGGTTTAGTGATGGCGGTAACAAAAGCATTCCTGGAGGGGATGTGGGCCATGTGGTAAGGTGTGGTGGATACACAGAGACGGGTAATTGCAGAGAGACATCATCAACGGTTTTCTTCAAGGTGGTTTGCAGAATTCAAGCCAAGGTGGAGATTGTTGGGTTTGGGTGTCTTGTATTCTGTGGGTCCATGTAATTATGGTTTTACTAGCATTGGGGTAAACTTGTAATTACATTGAGATTAAGGTTTTAGGTTTCCTTATAAATAGTCTCTGTGGGATAACCTAGTAGACACAGAAGCAAAGGGTAATACTTTGTGGGTGTGAGAGTGGTGTGAGGTTTCCTGGAACTAGTGAAACTCTTTTTCTCTCTGGTGGACGTAGGCAGGGTTTTGCCGAACCACGTTAAATCCCCTTGTGTGTTTTGCTTGTGTTCTTCTCTGTTGGAGAACCTGGCTTTGATACCATTTGTTTGGGATAATGGATGCACAACCATGAACAGAGAAGAACATAAGCAAAGCACACAAGAGGGATTTAATGTGGTTTGGTAAAACCATGCCTACGTCCACTAGAGAGAAAAAGAGTTTCACTATTTCCAGGAAACCACACACCACTTTCACACCCACAAAGTGTTACCCTTTGCTTTCCCCTATCATTATCCTCAGGATGGTTTCCCCAATCCCCTACAGGGATTGATTCCCCAATCTTCTACAGAGATTGATTCTCCAATTTCCTACAAAGATTGATACCTCAATCTCCTATAGAGATTGATGCCTATAGGTTATCCCACAAAAACTATTTATAGGGAAACCTAAAACCCTAATCTCAATGTAATTACAATTTTATCCCAGTATTAGTAATTGACCCAAACCCTGTTTCAATTACAAATACAACCAAAACCATAATGGACCCACAGAATACTAGACACCCAAACCCAACATATTTATACGGACTTTTATGGGTAATAGATCAACATGCTCAGGATAATATATCAACATGCAGACTGAGATCTACCTAGAATCATCTTCAAATATAAGTCACTTAAGTTTCTGGTGTCACTCTACCCCCCCCCCAAAAAAAAAGAGAAAAGAAAAAAGAATGTTTACGGCTTCACTGAGTGATTGACATATATTTTTAAATTTTTTAAAAAAGTAGTAATCCAGATAACTATTAATATATAATACCAATGTGATAAAAAACTCAACATGTTTGGAATTGCTGTCGTCAAAACAACAGAGCGTTAATTATTTTTCTACCATAAAAAGTGAATTGATTAATTGCATTTTCTATGGGTAGTTGTTGCCTTCAGTTAACCTGAAACTCCTTCATTGTTGAGGACGTAATATGGTCTGGGTGGCTCTTATACCTAGTATTAAGAAACAACCTCAATGGGAAAAATGGTTGAATGATTTCATATGAGAGAACCTCAAATATATAGGCAACTTACATCCCATGCTGTTAGGTAACTATGAACAATAAAAGAAAGATATAAAACATGGAAATACAATACATGGAAATGTTTGTATAGAAATATAATACATGAAAATGTTTGTATGGAAATGATTTAATAGAAAAACCTAATCAAGCCAAAACCAAATTAGGATATTGATGAAATGGAGGGATGAGATGGTATGAAAAGAATTCAAATGGAAATAATTCAAATAAGAGGAGTGATGAATGGAAAGAATTCAAATGAGAAGATGAAATGATATGGAAAGAATTCAAATGAGAGGAGTGATGAATGGAATGAATTCAAATGAGAAGATGAAATGATATGGAAAGAACTCAAATGAGAGGATGAAATAATGATATGGAAAGAATTCAAATTAGAGACAATTAAGGAAAGGATGAAAAATCATCCTTATCACGCCTAATACTCCCCCTCAAGTTGGAGAGTGAATGTTAAGAACTCCCAATTTGCCTCTATGACTGAGAAATAAATCTTTTCCAAGGGCCTTGGTTAAATTGTCAGCAACTTGAGCAGCACTAGTGGTGGAGGTGGGTTGAATAAGACCATGTCGAACCTGATCACGAAACATGATAATCAATCTCAATGTGCTTGGTGTGCTCGTGAAAGACTGGGTTCGTAGCAATATGTAAAGCAGCTTGATTGTCACAAAATAAAGGTATTGGTCGAGGGACCATGACGCCAAGATCTTTTAGCAATGTAACTAACCACATGAGTTCACAAGTAGTGACAGCCATAGCACGATATTCAACCTCAGCAGATGAGCAGGAAACAATAGCTTTTTTTTTAGATTTCCAAGATAAAGGGCTAGAACCAAGAAATACACAATATCCAGTGGTAGATCTTCGAGTCATAGGGCAACTTGCCCAATCTGATTCACAATAAGCACGAAGAGATAACTCACTATCAACAGATAAAAGAATCCCTTGTCCTGGAGTGCCATGGAGGTAACGAAGTAAACGATTAGCAGCATCCATATGAGGTTTACGAGGCTCATGCATGAATTGACTAAGAACATTCACAGTGTAAACAATATCTGGACAAGTAATTGTGAGATAAATAAGTCTTCCCAATAACTGACGGTATGGTGTTGGATCAGGTAAGGGCTCACCATCAGAAGTAGTTAACTTGAGGTGTTGTTCCATTGGAAATTGAGTCGGATTAGCACCTGTGAAACCAACATCAGTTAAGATGTTCAATGTGTATTTTCATTTGTTGATGAAAATACCTTTCTTGGAACGTGCCACCTCAAGACCAAGGAAATATTTAAGCAATCCAAGATCTTTAATCCAGAAACGTTGCTGAAAAAGTGATTTTAAGTTGGAAATCACAGTTGTGTCAGACCCAACAATTAAAATGTCATTAACATAAACAAGTACAAAGGTAGATGAAGACTCTGTAAGTAGAGAAAATAGAGAGTAATTTGCCTTAGATTGTGTATATCCAATGTGAAATCCCCCGGATTTCTAACCCGTTAACCTATGGTTTCAGGACCGCGAACCCGGGCCTTGAGTCGGCAACAACTGTGGACCATTCGAGTTGAGCCCGAAGGTTCGGAGGAGGACCAAATGATCGTGGATGAACCTAGTGATGATTTGATAACTCTCATGGAGTTTAAAAGAAGAGAGAAGATTCATCACGATGGTGTTAAAAGGCGGTTTTGGCATATTCGTAAATCGACGATGGATAATCTAATGGAGACAAATCAGGTATCAAATCGAAGATCGTCGAAATACCTTTCCAACGAGCTAAAATTCACTGAATTCCGAGTCCGTTTGGGGGTCCAACCATGGACGGAAAGTTGGGCCGGTTGGGTGAACCAATCCCCCACCCTATTTTCTATTTAGGGGCAAAAACGGAATTTCGGATTCTTAAACCCTATTTTATGTTTTAACTCATCCGTAGCCGCATTTTATTTTACAAGAACGACTTTGAGGCTGCGGGAAGAGGAGAAACGAAAGAGGGGGCGATTTCCATTCTTCCGGAGGCATTCTGTGATTCGAATCTTCAAGAAAATTTCAAGAAAGGTTAGTTTTATTTAATCCTTCTCTTACTCACAATTTTGTGAGTATTTTCTCTCCTTCCCTTTTGAGGAATCTTGAAAGGGAAGCATGTTTAGGTTGATAGCTTATTTCTCAATTTTCATTTTAATGTCGCTTTCTAATAAATGAGCTATTGGTGCAATCCCATGATAAGGGTGATTCATTTTGACTCTCTAGGTTACCCACGGGTGATTTATGAGAGCCAATTTGGGGCACTTTGATTTAGGTCAAATTAAATCAAATTGAGAACACCCTTGTGATCTCTTTATTTCCAATTAATTTTTCCCCACAATTTCATTTCATTTCGACTTCAATTAAAGACAAAATTATAACTTTTAGCCGATTTAGGTTAAAAGGGTGAGTTAAAACCTAGAGTTCTATTTGGGGTTGTTACGGGAATATTTTTACATATTTTACTAAACCCAAATTAACTCTTATTTTTATTTGGTTAATCCTTTTGCATGATTAGGATAAATTACCCAAAGGTTATTTCCTTGTGGGAAGAGATATTGATCTGTGGAGAAATATCAAAGTAAAAGGTGAGGAATAACCAACCCATTATATTGAATTGATTGTTGTTGTTTTATATCTTTTGATAAATATGAATTGTCATAATATATGTTTATCATTATTACTTATGATGTTGCTTCTTGCTGTGAAATATATTAATGTTGTTATGATATGGAATGTGAATGTATGTGAAGGGAGAAGAGAAATATTATTATTTCTTCTACCTTGTATTATCTGTTTGGGTTGTGGGTTCGCCCATCGCCCTAGTTATATGATTGCTTAGTTGTGGTTGGAGAATGGGGAATGCCCTTTTGGCATTTCTGCCATAGGATACCGTGAGGAGGCGGTATGGGACGCATTCCTATGGTGCCCTTGGCGCTTTCCCTAACTACTGGTTGGCATATTTAGGGCATGTCTAGAAGTGTTGGGCTAGGTGACCTCTTGAGTACTACTACTCTTTCGGCAGGGGGTATTGAAGCCGGTTAACCCGTGATGGTAGTGGCTGGGTCCCGTATCGAGCAGGCCCACTATCATCATTGAGAGGTAGGGTTGCATATAACGATAAGGGCTCATGGGCACTCAAGACCGGTGAAACGACCCGTGAGAGGACATGGAGATCATCCCGTCTATTATATGTGGATGATCACTGGGTTAAGGGATGTAATCCAACAGATGCCTCCCGTTGAGGATTACATTCATAGGTGGGAAGGTATTGAACCAACAGAGCACTAGGCGTGAGGGGAGATATCCGGACCATTGTAGTACGAGATCTGTATGACCCCCGCACCGGGCTTAGGTTTGTCCCCGACACGCGCCAGATCTTATGCCAATGGTGATGTGAGAGAGTGGTGACTTAATCCCCAACCATGGCTCGATGAGACTTTACCCAACAACTGCGGAGAACCCAACGGACGTGCTTAAGTGCCGTGAGGGAAGAGTGATGAGACTCGCCCAAAGAAGACCGGTGTTTGACTTAATGCGTGTCTACTTTAGAGACTACATTATAGAGTTAGGAATCTCATATCATCACTTTGCATTTGTTTATTTATATTATTAAATACATGTTTGTCTTATGAATGTTGAAATTGGAATTGTATGAAGATATGATGTGATTGTGTTACCTCACCGAGTTCTATGAACTCATTCCTTTATTTTGTTGTTTCTTTAGACTGTTCTACAGGTCATGAGGACCCCTTTTTCGTTGAGGATCCCTTATCAGGTGGTTACCCAGACGGTGAAATTGGAGACGAAGTGGAGGCTCATGACTCTTCCTGTTCCTGCCAAGACTGCTCTTATGGAGAGTCTTTTCCTTAGAATTCTTTAGATTATTTCCGCTGCAACATTATATATTCTTTCTTTTCGTATAACTCTGATGTTCAGTTTTGAAAGGATTTTGAATATTGTAATCCTTTCTTTTCATTCTTGATTATTAAATACTTGAACTGATTTATCTCTGGTCCATTTAAATTTACTTTATCATGTATTGTATGGAATTGTCCCTGAACCTAGATCTTGCGGTGTATCACCCCCACGGGTATTCGGGTATGACCGGATCCGGCTGGGTGGGGTGTGACATCCAAGATCAATAAGGGTACCAGAAAGCTTGGAAAACTAATTACGGGATGCTTGCTTAAGCCCATATAATGACTTGTGCAAGCGACAAACCAATTTCTCCCCCTTTTGATGATAACCAGGTGGAAGTGTCATATATACTTCTTCATCAAGATCGCCATGGAGAAAGGCATTGTTCACGTCCAATTGATGCAAGGACCATCCTTTGATGGCAGCAATGGCAAGAAGAGTTATGACAGTAACCAACTTAGCAACTGGGGCAAATGTCTCATGGAAATCAACCCCCTCAATTTGAGTATAACCCTTTGCCACCAAACGCGCTTTATAACGTTCAATTGACCCATCTGAATGCCGTTTAATTTTGTAAACTCATTTACAACATATTGGTTTTTTGTTTGGGGGTAAAGGTACAATAGACCAAGTCTTGTTAAGGTCAAGAGCTGCAATTTTATTATCCATTGCCTCCTTCCAATCAGGTGAAATAATAGCCTTAGCAAAGCTTGTAGG